>NC_067481.1:70507847-70807847 GCF_947179515.1 Apodemus sylvaticus
AAAGAGGGTAGATCCGGTTGGGAAGGGAGGTGGGGACAAACTGAAAGAAGAGTGTAGGAAACCGTAATCAGGATATATGAAGAAAAAAGGTTATTTTCAATAAAAGGGGGGAAAAAAAGAGAAAAAAAATCTCAAAATTAGGATTTCTGAATTCTTAACAGGTTAAAGATATTTTATACTAGCAAAGTTACTATACTGAAATTATACTAATTCTTTCTTGAATTGTTAAAATACCCAGGATTAAGTTTCAAACAAATGATCAATGATGCTTACCGATACTGATGTGTCCTCATTTTTTCTCTTAACACTGGAGTCAAACAATACATTTCTCCCTCGTCTTTCACAGTCTTGATAAACGATCAGTCGAATCTGGCTTGGGTCAAATTCTGGCAAGGGCCAACTTGGGGAACAACAAAAAAAAAGGATACATTTGAGTTATATTATATTAATAAATGATTCACATATATCCTCATAACCAAAATCTTATCTGACAGACCCAGAAGCTATATTATTATAGAAGAATATACAACTGATCTTTATATAAAATGCTACTACATAGGTCAAGGCTTTAAAAAGTTACATAGGTATGATTTTTAGATTAAAAATAAAGATACAATTAAAAATCAATTGGTTATTATTAACATAAGATAGTTAACTTATATAAAAGGTTAACTTATATATAAGCACAAATAATTAATAAAAATATGTTGGTCTCATATTGAGATGACATAAGATTAAGTCATACTTTATTTTTTCTTCAATACAAAAATACAAAAAGAGAAACAGATTTGCAATGGGTCAAAACAGAGATATATTATGAGTAAAACAGGTACACAAAAAGCTACTGCATTTTCACTTAAATGTCAAAACCTAGCAAGATTCAGTCTAAGAATATATACCTAATACTTAAAATTACAGAAAAAGAAAAGTAAGTTGCATGCAGTCCTCTAGTCACTGCCCAGCCTGCTGCTTACTCTCAATGAATTCAGGAAAGGAAGTGAAAGAAGTGGATGAGAAAGAGCGAAGGGAAGAGGAGGACACTGACAGTCAGCCCTAGAGTTTGCAAAGTGCTTACCTCAAAGAGCAAGGATGTATCAAAGAACACCAGGATTCTGGGTGGATCAAAGAAGTAACTATGTCTCATCAAGACATTGCTGAAGAACATTTTTCACTTTGCAACAAATATTTGGACAAAAACATAACTGCATTTGTCTTATGGACCTTTATTTGTGCATTAAGTATCACAATTTAAAAGAATAATGTCGCTGTTGGAAACTGATGGAAGTCTGACCCTACATCAAGTTCAAGCAGACATCTGTCCTTAAGACAACACTGGTTTGCATAACACAGGAAGGTGCTTATAAAACTATGACAGAACTGACCAACATAGGTAGAAAATCAAGAAGTGGTTTCATGGAACTAACAGAAATGTTCTAAGGAAGGAGTATAATCTCAGTAACTAAGAAGCAAGCACTCACCACTTTGGAAACATTGGTCCTCATAGTGAGGAAAGTTTTAAGGAGTAACATTTCACAGGACTGAAGGGAGAAAAAGTCAACTGTCAAGAAAAGAAAGTAGTTGAAGCCAAGAATGATGGGTATTTTGTTACTAAGAGAGGAAATATGTGAACATGTTTACACTCTGATGCAGTTTGAGGTGGAGAGGAAATTGCAGGCCTTTGAGGAAGTAGTGGAGTGAAAACTGTTTAAAGAATTAGCTCAAGAACTGGCTTCTCAGCCTTTGGCAAGTATCAAGTTCAGAATAAAAATAACTCTTGCAATAGACTGGGAGGAGAGGAGGGTAAAAAGCATGGCGTTTTCTGCAAGGAAATGCTGATTAGGAACAGTAAGAACATTACTTTTGAGTAATGCTATAAGCCAACACACAGTTGACACTTATTGAGTATATGATTGTCCACAAACTTTTCAGGTTATTATTCTCTTTCTAGAAATATCTCGGGATGTTTGAATTTGAATGGGGCAGAGACACGGTAAAGGGTTTTGACGGACAAATGGAAGAAAAGGAAAAAGAGGCATTGAAGATGGAGCAGAAAACTTCAAGAAGACAGTGGAAACAATGAACAGTGAGTTAGAAAATAGTGAGAATCTGAGCTGAGAGAAAAATGGAGGTGTAATCATTAAGGTGGCAAGAAGACAGTGTGGACAACGATCAGTACAGACAGAACACCAGAGAGGAAGAAAATCACACAGTACAGTGCTTACAAATGTCAAGGAAGATGAGAAGGCAGCAGTGCACAGAACCAAGTGTTCCACAAAGTCTAAACTTTATAAAGAGCAATTCAGCCTTTTGGTGGGGTTGTCCATGGATAGAGGGGATAGTCAAGTAACAACGATCAGAAAGGACTAAGAAGAAAGGCAGCAAGTATTTAAGATTCTAAGCAGATTCCCTGTGAAAGATGATGACACAAGAACCACGGATGATATAACTGACCATTTAAACGGCATGGTCTGGAATTAAAAGGTAACCTACATAGTCAGGAAGAAACTGGGATTATCTTAAACCAAAACCTATGGCCATCTAGGCAGCCAGAACAGGTAAGATTATGAGGCTTTTCTCTTAAAAGACAAAGGTATGCAGATATGAAATGTGTAGGAATGTATAAAGGGGAAACAAACATATTTAAAGTTTGCATTTTTAAATTAAGAGAAAGAATAGAAAAATAACTTAAATGTAGCTAGAGAAACTGGCAAATCAATGTTCCAGAAAAGTTAGAACAAAGCATTCTAATCAGGAGAGCTCCTAATGAACTGTAAAATATATTTAATGAGGTCAAGGAAAATGACCTACAAAGGAAAGCTACTACTGATGGATGCTCAAGGTTGAAGGAACAAAATAGTTATTTGAATGTGGTCACTTTTGTTTTATCTGAACGTATGCATTTTCAGAAGCATATACAAGGAGGTTTGTCTGAACTAAGTAAGGTATAGGACTTAAGATATAAGATTTTTAATAAAAATTATCAAAATAGGGGAAAGTGAGAAAGCAAAGGTATAATTAAAGACCCAGCTGAGTCATAAGTTTGTGTCCAGCCTGGGCTACAAAATGAGACCCAAATTTTAAAAGATAACAAAAGTGACCACAAGTAAAAAGAGACCTGAACTTCACTATCTGAGGAACTGTGGCCAGATGGCCCTGACTGAAGCAAAGGAAGCAATGTCAGTGGTTTCCTTTGATTGCCCAGACATTGTCTTTGTAGCTCCTAATCCTCTTTACTGTAAAAGTTGGTATAAATTGTGAAATCTGTAAATACAGAATTTTACTAAAAAAAAAAAAAAAATTAAAGAGATGCCTGATGTATGTGGTGGTTTGAATATGTTTGGCCCAGGGAATGGCACTATTAGGAGGTGTCCTTGTTGGAGTAAGTGTAGCCTTGTTAGAGGAAGTGTGCCACTGTGGGCACAGGCTTTAAGGCCCTCCTCCTAGCTGCCTAGAAGTCAGTATTCTCTTAGCAGCCTTCAGATGAATATGTAGAACTCTCAGCTCCTTCTCCAGCACTGTGTCTACCTATATACCACCATGCTTCCTGCCTTGATGATAATGGACTAAACCTCTGAACCTCTAAGCCAGCCACATTTAAATGTTGTCCTTATAAGAGTTGCCTGGGTCATGGTGTCTCTTCACAGCAGTAAAACCCTAAACTAAACACCTGATTATATTTAAAACATACTAGAACATACTATAAAATAAATTTCTCCTTAGAATGCTTTGTTCTAACTTTCCTAGAACATTGATTTGCCAATTTCTCTAGCTACATTTAAGTTATTTTTCTATTCTTTCTCTTAATTTAAAAATGCAAACCTTAAATATGTTTGTTTCCCCCAAAATTATCAATCTGCTAGCCTCTGCACCTTGTTGAGAAAGCAAACTTCATAAAAAAGTTTTGATTTTTCCAGATTAGTTTCAGAAATCAAATACTTCTCTGAGACTATACTTTAATGATCTGTGCCTTTTTTTCATAGTCCCGTTCCTTTTAACTATTGACAAGGACTTGATTTTCAGCCCAATTAGATCTAAGTTCTTTAGCAAAGCAGCAGCCCGATTATCAGTTTAGAAGCTCTACCACACTCACTGAAGTATTTTCACTGTCAGAGATTACTAGGCTGAATAAAGTACATGACAATCCAATTCCTAGAACATAGGCATATCAAAAAATAATGCCTATTGAGTGCTACTTTTGGCTAGGAGCATTTTAAATGGTGAAAAAGGTGGATCTACAGTTTTCTCAAATAGTAGCAACTGACCATGTAAAAGCTGCCTAGTTGTTTTTTTTGTTTTTGTTTTTGGTTTTTTTTTTGGGTTTTTTGGATTTGTTTTTTTCCAAGACAGGGTTTCTCTGTATAGCCCTGGTTGTTCTAGAACTCACTCTGTAGACCAGGCTGGCCTCAAACTCAGAAATCTGCCTGCCTCTGCCTCCCAGAGTGCTGCAATTACAGGCGTGCGCCAGCACCGCCCAGCTTGCTGCCTAGTTTTCTAATTAGTACAGACCACCCTTGCATTATTATCAGGAACTGTAAATCAAACAAATGATTACCAGGGTATAGTAGACCATGTTTATGATTGCAGCATTTAGGAGACTGAGATACGTGGATTGCCCAGAGTAAGAGACCAACCTGGGCTACATAGTGAGTTCTAGGCAGCCTGATACAGAATGAGATACTGTTACAGAGAAACAAACAAAGCAACCAACAAATGGACTATCTTGTTTGTCTGGCTGCTTGCATAAAGTACTTTATAAGCCCAAGCCCAGTAAAGAAGCCTGTACCTGTAATCATAGGCCTCTGGAGGTTAAAAAAAAATAAATAAATAAAAAAAAAAAAAAAAAAGACTGAAAACTAACAGTCATTTTCCACTGGTTCTAGGCCAGCCTGGGATACAGAAGATCCACATGATGATGTAGAAAATGAAGACAAAGAAGCAAAATCATCAAAAGAAATACTTAAAATGTTGATTTTATTAACAGTAGAAATCCTTACCACATTGACATAAATGCCCAAGTACAACAACAACAACAAAAAATGGAAGTGAGAAGAAATAAATAGAACCTTAATTAAAATCAGATAAATTCAGGTCCATATCAATAAAGTTTAAAAAACAATACATGGTATGTAAATAACTGGATTGTAAGCAATATACTAATATAATGTGTTAATTTAAAGTTACTTATAAATACATTCATATGTTATATACACAAACACATAACTTTCCGAATATATGCAGTGTTTCTGTACAGATGTAATAAGAAAGGAAAGCAATGAATAGCAAAAAATTAGTAAGACACTCGTGCAACCTAGAACTAATTTATAATATTAACAAATTATATATTTTAAATACATCTGTCTAAAAAATTCTCAAGAATTCTTCAACCTCAGAAAGGTAGCATATGTCTATATCTGAGCATTCAGGAGGCTAAAGCAGAGAAGATTAAGAATTTTTTTAACAATGATTTAATTATTTTTACATATAGTGGTCATTAAAGGATAACCCATTAAAAATGTTTTGATACTCCAATAGCCTATGCCATTTACTTATTACAAATAAATCCCTGCCAGCCATAAAACAGAAGTTAGATTGCATATGGAGCATAGGAAGTAGAGTTAATACCTTTCCAAATGTAGCCTCTGAACAATTCCACACAGCAAGTTACCAGCTAATAGTACATATTAATAAGTCTAAGTTAAAGCATAGACAACCAGAATTTCTAGATATAATTTTCTTCCTACAGGTATTTTAAGCCCTTTAGGGGAATTTTTATAGTGTGGATTTAACTTCTGCATAAAGTAGTACCTTAAATATATCATTAAAAAGATTAAACTAGAGCCAGGCGTGGTGGCACACGCCTGTAATCCCAGCACTTGGGAGGCAGAGGTAAGTGGATTTCTGAGTTCGAGGCCAGCCTGGTCTACAGAGTGAGTTCCAGGACAGCCAGGGCTACACAGGGAAACCCTGTCTTGAAAAACCAAAAAAAAAAAAAAAAAAAAAAAAAAGATTAAACTAGAAATCAGACTTGGCTTAATAAAACCACTAATTACTGTCTGCAAATAGTCTTAAGAAGAACATTCTGCATAAAAAACTAGGTGACCTAGATTGCCTTGCACACTGACATTCATCTTTTTAGCTGCTAAGAGCAGTTTAACATATTGGGTTCAGCAAAATTACATTCATTTGATCTGATTGTACATCCTAGCTCTTACACTTTTTAACTTCTAAGCTCACAAGGCTGAAGTTCCAAAACAATCTATTTTATCAATATTTATCCAACATTTCGTTATATGACATATTGTGGTAGATGGCACAGAATGAGTCTTCAATAAATACTTTGTCAATCAAAAAACAATTTCACCAACAAGTGAAAAAAACATATAACTTTGGATAAATGGCATAAGAATACCATTTCATCATTTAGCAATAGAAGCTTTTTGTGAAACCAATTACTTTTAAATAGATCAAGAATTAAATGAAAATAGCTTCCTCCAAAAACCAAGTGGCTTTTATACTGGGGAGAGGGATCATTCTGATGTTTTATCCTACAAAGATATTTATTAAAATTTGGAATATAGTAAGTGAAAATCCCAGCACTAAAGTAAGGCAATTCCAAAACTATAATTACATATCTACTAGAGTCCATTTCTTCCTGACAGTCCTCCTAATACTAGAGAAAGGACATGTAAACATTTTACCAACTAACAGAGCATACTTATTGGGCTAGTCTTCTACTCCTTGAATGCATACTAGAGATACAAAAACAGGAAAGGGGCTATTGGACTAAGTTATCCAATATGGATAAAAATGGGGGAAAGAGAAGGAGAGAAGGGGAGGAAAAGGGAATAACAAGGAGGAGAAGAGAAGGAAAGAGGAAAGAAGTAAAGGAGAGAGGAAGAAAGGGAGGGGGTGTACTGGCTAGTTTCGTGTGTCAAGTTGACACAGGCTGGAGTTATCACAAAGAAAGGAGTTTCAGTTGGGGAAGTGCTTCCATGAGATCCAGTTGTGGGGCATTTTCTCAATTAGTGATCAAGTGGGGAGGGCCCCTTGTGGGTGGTTCCACCTTTGGGTTGGTGCTCTTGAGTTCTATAAGAGAGCGGGCTGAGCAAGCCAGGGGAAGCAAGCCAGTAAGAAACACCCCTCCATGGCCTCTGCATCAGCTCCTGCTTCCTGACCTGCTTGAGTTCCAGTCCTGACTTCCTTTAGTGATGAACTGCAACTTGGAAGTGTAAGCTGAATAAACCCTTTCCTCCCCAACTTGCTTCTTGGTCATGATGTTTGTGCAGGAATAGAAACCCTGACTAAGACAGGGGGGAAGGGAGAAGAAAGGGTGGTGAGAGGTAGATGATACCCAGAGAGAGAGAGCACACCCTTCTTGCCTGTGTCCTCTAGCTAGGCCCCACCTCCAAAAGAGCGCCACCACCTGGGCATCATGCCTCACAATAGTGGGATTTCTAAGGTCACTTTATGTATAGTGCTTTCACTCAGTAAGAGCTGCCCTGAGCACAAGGCTCAGGCAACCATAGCTACAACAGTTCTTCACAAGTTCAACACCTATAAGGAATTCATATTTACTTTGTAAACAAAAAGAATGGAAAAAGTTCTTTTCAATTTCTGTGTGCCCATACACAGACTCTTAGAAGCTATCTATACTGCTGACCAGCAAATGAAAAATAAGCTCTATTAATCACAGCACTAAGACAACAAGTCTAGCAAAAAATACTGACTTTATAGAGATGTAGCTCAGTGGTATAGCCACTTATCATTTATGAAACCCTATCTCAGTCTGTCCTTCTACAGGGAACTATGGAGAGAGGGAGAAATGGAAGCAAGCAAGCAAACACACAAATAAATCTGAATATGGAACTATAAACTTCAATAAAATCCCCATGTTAAATTACCTGGCTAAAAGAGACACATTTTAGCTTGGTTTACAAACATGGTTTTTCAGTGGGTTATGTTTTAACTTTTATTGGCATGTTCTTCCACAAACCAAAGGATATCTCTGTATGTGTATATACTAGTAGACTAATGTAGCAACACAAATGCCTAATACAACAACAATCTACAATCTAATTTACCTACAATCTAACTAAGAAACAATATGCTGAGACCAAAAATGATTATTCACACCAAACATGGCAGAAACATAAGAATGCGTTCTGGATCAGCAGAACTTAGATTTAAATATTCTCTCCCACATTACTGACTGACTGTGGTATTAAATGCAACTACCTAGAAAATTATTTATGCTCATTAATACTAAAAATTACCATACTCAGTAGATCCACATTAAGTCTGTTAATTTAACCAGAATGCAGGAAGGCTAATTTATAACAAATGTAATATTTCAGTATCATATATTTCCAACACAATGTGTTTTCCTCATAATCCTATGTGTATTCTAAGAATTTATAAAACAAGTTGGAGAACTGGTTCAAGAGCTAAAAGCACTAGATTCCTGGTACCTACATGGTGGCTCACACCACCTGTTACTCCAGTCTTAGTGGATCTGGGCACTCTCTCCTGGACTTCAATGGCATCAGGCAAAACACCCCCATTATAGAGTAAAATAATCACACTAATAATATTTTTCATTTTAAAATGTTTAAATGTTTTTATCTGAGAAGTAGTATGGGTCTACCAGGACACCAAAGAAATAGGGAAACCAATTAAGAATGCCATTCTCTGATATGATAACACAAAGAAAATAAGTGTCTATCCAGGAGACAAGCTAGAGACATAGTATGAAGAAAAACTTAATAATTTGGGATGGTTATCAAAAAAGCCTAATTTTTTAATTGAGTAATTAATTTTGTGAAATTAATCTCAGAAATCCTTAAACATGATAGGCAAATGGCCTTCCACTAATCCATATAAGTTCTTGGCTCAACACTGATTCTTAATGGTAGTTTGGAAATTTAAGCTAGTAAAAAGAAAAGTAAATTCAAATGATTCCGATCTATATCTTTTTCCCTTCCTCCTCTCTGATCCTCCCCCGCCTTTCTCTGTACCACTGGCATTTAGATCTATGTTAAAACTACTTCTGAATAAACAAAAAAAAATTGTTTTAAACAAAAGATTTCCTGCTGTCTTCACAGGTAATTCAAATAGATTTTAGCTTGCTTTACAAGCATGTTTTTTCAGTAAAGTTATGTAATTTAAAAGAAAAAAAAAAGGTATTCTCAGCCACTGTGGTTCACAGGCCTTCATCCCAGCTCTGGGAGATAGAGACAGGATAATCTCTGTGAGTTCCAGGTCCGCCAATGCTACAAAAAGAGACCATGCCTAAACAAACAGAAAGGTATCCTCCTTTTTCAGGTGTTTCATTTCTGTTTTTCTTTCAGATTAGTTTTTTTCCTTTCCATTCTCTCATTGTCTTTCTCTATATCACTATTTCATATTAAATTTTTCAAATTCAAATTTATGTTAACAAACTGTAAAGTATAATAACTATAAGTCATTTCTTAAAATGTAACAATGGAATGTACTCTGCTCTAAGAAATGGGTTTTCCTTCTTTCTGTAATGCAGTTTTTGTCCTAGTTGTAATTTCTGTGTTGGGATGATGCTTTTTTCCTATTCATGATTTAACTGTTACATTTGGGTAAAAACTGTAAAATACTTTAGAAAATATTTTAGTGTAAAATCAAGCAAACCCCTTTCCTAGACATCAAGTTTTAAAATAGAGCTACTACTCCTTTACACTTTAAAAACCAAATTAAAGAGTCTTTTTCAAACACCATAAAGGCAATATGCCAGCTGTGGTTTCTTCTTGGTGCTAACACCACCAAGCAAGTCTTAGGGGTAAGACTTTAAAGCGCAGACTAACTTGAAAACCATACATCTTAGAGCTACTCATTTGACTCATTTCATATTTTTCTATTACATTTTGTTAAGATTTTTAAAAAAAAAAAAACTCACATGGCTTTTTGTTACTACAAAGGAGTACTCAATTCACACCACGAAGGTCATTTCCTCCCTGTATGAAATACAGTGCCACATACTTAGTTCTGCATGCTGATAAGTTAAGCAGCTACTGACCGCCAAAACAAGAATTGGTATACAACTGAAATTGTCAATATGATTTTAAGCACTTGCAAACTTCTTTGAGACCAAGAATATTTAGTATACATCAGAAATATTTTAAGGAACAGCCATCATAATTGAGCATTCCTCTAAGGGAAGCACTTTTCTTGAGAAAGGAATATAGAAAGTCAACTTTGTGTTAGTAATAAACATTTCCTCATGCTCTCAGTAACCTCTGAGAATCACAAACTATCTCAACTAAGTCATAATTTAAAATATCATACATTATCAGTATCAGAACAAACATGAACATTTCCATGAGGGATCTATGATTTATGTATTAAAGAATTACAAATGGATTTGACCTATGTAAACTATCAGTTTCTCAGAAGCCCAAGTTAAAACAAACAAATAATAAAAGCAAGAAAGATTTAATGCACAGCTAAGCTGCAGTAAAACATTAGTTTGTATTTCTTGTTCCAAACTACTATAAATAAGATAGGAGACAGCAGACAAGTCGACGTAAGACCAACTGGTACCAGAAGACAACGAGGCTGTTTTCTTGCAAACAGTTATTTGATTGTTCATGCTATGCCTTCAGAAAGCTAAACAATCTTTCCTCTGAAATTTTAAGTTAAAATGTGAAGACATGACAAGGTATTCAGCTGAAGAATCCAGCAGAAAGAAAATGTAAACTCTCAAAGGATCTCACCCACATATAACAAAACAGTAAGGCTAAGAAATAATTAAAAAATATCCAACCTAATTCGTTAATCGTAATTTTATGTTGGACTTGTAAAATGCCCAACGATAATACTATTGCTAGTTATTTCTGCTTTTTAGTTAAATCTGAGTCTTTATGCATGTTGAGATTTGGTCAGTTGCTATGTATTATAATGCAGACCCCCAAGACCTGGTTGCTCCAGAGACAAGAGAAGAGTCCACATGTAGACCCAAGTGACACTTTGTGACCTTGTCCCCAAGTTATTTCTGATCGGTAAATAAAGATGCCTACAGCCTATAGCTGGGCAGAATTTAGACAGACAAGACTTGATGATCCTGGCCTTGGTGTAGGATTAAACCATGAAGGGAGAGAGAAGATGTAGGAGGAGAAAGATACCATGGGTTAGAAATCCAGAAAGCATGGCCCTGACAGCTCACCAATTGGAGTTAAGAGCAGCCCAAATGGAACGTATTAAGTAGTAACTCAGGGTTATCCATAGGAAAGTAGATTGTAATAGCATAGAGGGTAGATATCTGCAGTGCTCTAGTGCTAATTAAGGCTTAGTGTAAATAATAAACGCTGTGTGTCTTTTATCTGGGAACTGAATGATCAAAGGCAGGGTAGAAGCCCCAGATTAGGATTAAAAATTTCTACAGCATATGCCAGTAATTTTAGTTGTATATAGTTTTAAAATTAATGTGAAAAATTGAATTCAGTAAATATTCAAATATAAAAATGTCTAACTTATTTGTAGGACATTATCGCCAATCTGAAAATGTAACTTCTGTGACACCTGCTACAAATACTTAAGGAAACTCAAGCTCTACACTAGACAAAATATTATCTAAAATGTCTGCTGCTATGAAGCCAGAGAAGAGGTCAGTAGTTAAAACAGCTAGAGGTAGGCAAGTGATCTATTTAAAAGATGGGTGGTGGCATCAGTGATTTATTTATGGCACTTGAATTGTTTAACATCACTGGTGATAATTAGTAACTCTACGCATCTGGCCGGCTGCACATTCACACAACTCTAGTCAAAGTATGCATATGCATGTTCATAGCAGCACTAGTTACAAAAACCAGAAGGCAGAAAGTCGTCCCAATATTCACAGTAATTGGGTATATACAGACTTATACAGAACATAATAGAACATTCAACTACAGAAGTAAAGCACTAATGCATGCTACAATGTGGCTAAATACTAAAGTCACTCAAAGGAAAGTCAAGACATAAAAGGTCACAAGATTCCACATTTATGTAATATCCAAAATGGGTAAATCCAGAGAACGGAGATCGGTAGTTGCCAGGGTGCTTTGAGGGAAAGAAAAAGAGAAACCCCTGAAGGCACTTGGAGTTTTACTTTGCACTAACAGAAATGTTTTGTAACTAGATAAGAGGGCAGTTACCTAACACTGTGAATGTACCAAATGCCACTGAACTGTTTAGTTTATAGCAGTTAACTTAGGAGATATAGGCAGAGGACTTCCCCAGGTTTGGGACTAGCCTAAACTAAACACTAAATTTCAGGTGAGCCTGAAATTCACTATACAGCCTGATCTGGTCTCAAATAATAATGACAACAACAATAACCATAGTATAGCAGGATCTGATAAAGTCCTGGACATACACCTACCTTATAACCTATAAATTCACTCTGAGCTAAATATTTTAACAGATATGCCCATGCTACTATAGTGGCACCTCAAAACCACCTTGAAGATCTACAAACCAAATCAGTTACATGCCAAAAGACTACCCTAGAAGACTAAGGTGAATTCAGATAGGATAATCCAAAGGATTTGTAAAGAGGTCCACTGTAACTCACTTCAGGAAGAAAAACACTACGTTCTCTTTTTGAAATATACACAGAATCTCAGCCAGTAGATGCTAGGTTTCTTGGGATTGAAGATCTTGTTTTTGGACCCTCTGAGCCAGGTGAATTAGAAACTTTTCAGGTTAAATTTACAGCTAAGATTAAGTTCCAAAGCAAGCAATCTTATTACTAAACATCTTATATAGAACATTGTGCTTTAACTAGATGAGCAAAAAATCTCTCAATTTCTCCATTTTAAAATTATGCATAATCACTACCTTATGATAACATGACAATTTTATTCCTTATTCCCTCTGTAAAGCCCCCAGAAAACTCCCTCTAAACGATAATGTAGCAATATAAAAGAGACACGTGTTTAAAGGTCTAAGAAATTATTAAAAGATAACATCTTTCTAAGAAATAATGCTGGATGAACAGGGAGAATTAAATTTTATATATGAAATGCAAAAACGATTATTTTTTCATGACTATTAAGAGGAAAGTAAAAGAAGCATACACAAAGAATACATAAAATTGTATTGAATGAAATTTTAGATAGGTAAAATTATCTACAGTGACTAAGAAAGCAGATCAGAGATTTTCTTGGAGGAAAATCAGAAGTGATTATCAACTACAAAGGAGTATAGGGGACTTTGGAGGTAAACCAATCCTGTCATGACTGCAGTGATTGTTACACATTTTTAAAATGTATATGTGTTTGTTCACATGTATGTGGAGTTGTGTTTTCTGGTGTGCATGAACACATGTGATGTATGTGTGTGGAGGCTAAAGGACAATCTGTGCTATCCTCAGGAATACTGTTTACCTTCTTTGAGACAGGTCTCTCATTGGCCTAGAGATCATCATCCAGCCCAGGGATCCATTTACCCATCCTGGCTTTCCCGGCATTAGGAATACCAATGTGCCACAGTTTCAAACATTTTCACATATCTGCTGAGGATCAAACTCAATCCTCATTTTTGTGAGGCAAGCAATTTACTGACTGAGCCGTATCTGAAGCCCCAGTGTATACTATTTTAAAATATATAGGGAAATTGTTTCAGCTAAAGTAAAGTTAGGATGGAGATGTAGACACAAAACTGATTATAATGAAGGAAAAGGTTTATACTCAGGAATTCTCAAAAATATAAGAGGTATATCACTTTCCACATTTGGCAAATAAAGTGCCAGGGTGGGTTAGAAGGTAAGACATAGAGAAGAAAAGTGGCCAGTCCCGTTAATGGCTTCCTTGGGGGAGAATGGACTAAGGCAAGGCTGGCTAGCTGGAATAACTTCAGCAGTATCCAGAGTATGGCTGAAGATCCTAAGTTGTGTGATTCCTGGCTCTGGAGTAATTACAGCAGGATACAGGCAGGATAAAAGGAGAAATTGGGATGTAAGGGTCAGTTAGTTTGCATATTTGGAGGGGTAAGTTGTTATTGTGTAGTTTTTCACTCTACCACTGAAGTATAACATCAGTCCCTCAGCTTATTTATAAGATACAATGACTCCCAGTGATCTACTATAATGTAAAAGTGAAACAAAACCAAAATAAGGTAGCAGTCATAAAAATGAAAAGCCAAATTTCTATTCCCTAAGGGAAAAGTACATAAATCCAAAGCATCTCCTGGTCAATGTATCAGAAAAGAAGAAAATACTTAATACTCCAAGTCATTAGAGCCATTCGGCTGGTTTCTAAGACTCTAGAGACAATGACTCTCCTTCCTTTTCTGAAAGAATTACTCTACAACCTAGAAACCACATTATATGTGTTCTTGTCAACATTCTTCACATGTATCTCCTGATCACTGAATGAAAGTTTCTTTACTATAATACACACAGGAAAGTGTATATCGAAATAAACTAGCCAGAACATGACAAAAGACAGGACCAGAGGGAGAAAGAGATGAAGAAAAAAAGAAACTAAACAAGCTTAATACAAGGTTTCCTTCTGACTTAAGGTCTACTGTAGGCTCTGTTGCCCTCTAAGGCAACTTCCTTCGAAAAGGTATTAGGTATTGGACTGTTTCCAGAGGTGATGGCATGAAGAACTCACACAATTCTTCCTATCTTAGGTCTAGACACCAAACAAGTAAATGGTATTTACATCCACTGTGACAGTATCCCAGAGTTGGGAAATACGGAAAAGTGTATGAAAATCCTGCAAGAAATAAACAATTGTCTTGGAACATCTGGCTAATAGGATATGAACTTTTTCTACTTCATTAAAAAAAGCAAGACAGATCACTACTTCCTAAAGTCCTTGTACCAATTTATACTCTCATAAGTAATATGCAAGTGTTCTCATCATTCCACATTCTTGCCAATATCTGGTACTAGTCCAAAATTTTGGTCTTTGCCAGCTAATGTCAATGTATGTAGCACTCTTTCCTAAATTAAGTTGGCTATAGTATTAGTAGACACATTTAATCTATCCAATGTTAAGAAAACATCCTAAATTTGCTACAAACTTTTTTCTTTTTACAACAAAAGCTGAGTTTTATCAAATAAACCTTTTTCAGTTAATCATATAGTCTTTCTCCTTTAATAAATAACAGTAGCTCATAATATCAGGCGTTGCTGAAAGAATGTTAGACTAATTAAATTCTTCTAACAAATTGATTAAGTTTTATTTCACTTTACAGGAAAAAAAAAACCCAGAGACATAGAAATTTAATTAGTTGCCATAGGTGTAACCAACAAACACCCAAACTGGCATTTAAAACCAATCTGATTTTGTGACCTATATTCTAATTTTCTATATTGGTTCTTTTTCCAGTTGTTAGTATCACTGACTGGGTAAACTATAAAGAAAAAGGCTTATTTAAGTTCACAGTTCAGGTAGTGATAGGGTTCTTGTGGGCAGAGCCCCAAGGCAGTACAGGTCAAGGGACAGAATGTATCTCCTTTGATCTTTCTCTTCTTATAAGTTCAATAAGGTAGCCTCCAGACTGATGATCTTATCTAATATTCTAATCACCTCCCTTAAGGCCACACCTCTAAATCCATAGTTGGGTTAAATTTCTATCCTTACAATATGCCAAAATACTGATTCCACTCCAGCAGCATTTCAGAAGGGACAAGCCATGTTCCTATTATGGTATGTGTGTACATGTGCTTTCTCTCTCCACCTCTCCTCCCCTGTTCCCTTTCCCTCCCTCATCCCTTTTCTCCTGATAAACGTTAGGCCAACAGTTCTCAACTGTGGGTCATAACTCTTTTTGTGAGGAAGAGTAAAATGACCCTTTAACAGTGGGGTAACCTAAGACCATCAGAAAACACAAGATTAAGATGGTCTTAAAACATTATGATTCTTAACAGTAGCAAAATTACAACTGTAAAATAGCAATGAAAATAATTTTATGGTTGGGGTCACTACAACATGAACTATATTAAAGGATCACAGCATTAACAAGGTTGAAAAACACTGTCTTAGGCACTGAGACAATTATATAATTTCTGAAATGTTTCTGATGAGCTCCCTCATCTATAATATGAGGCTATTACTTTGTTTAGTTGTCTTGAGTAGTAAATAAATGAGTACAATTCTCTATAATCCTTAAAATTCTGCCTGGCACATATATACTAACTGATATTACAAATATTAATAGCAGAGGCTGGAGAGATGGTTCAGCAGTTCAGAGCACAACTGTTCTCCAAGAGATCTGAATCTGAATCCCAGTGCCCACATTAAGCAGCTAACAATTACCTGTAACTGGAGCTCCAGCTTCCAAACTCCTTAGCACCTGCACTCATGTACACATAACCCATCCCCAATATACTTATTTCAAAAATTTAAGAGTTAACAATACTCTCCTACCTTTTCATATTTGCAAAAAGGTTTCATTTAAATTGTGATTATTTATACCTAAGCTTCATCTTTGCAGGGAAGGGGCAGGTTCATTTATTTTAAACAAATCATTTTTACTTTTTTTTGTTCTTTTAATTTTCTCCGATGCAATCATTCGTAGTTCATTAATTTGACTCTTACAGCCTTAGTAAATCTATTTTCTTTGGATTTGTTTTTCCAACATTAAGTAGAACACTCAACTCATGTATGTACATTGCATCAAATAAATGTTTTTTTAATATTTATTTATTTATTATATGTAAGTACACTGTAGCTGCCTTCAGACACACCAGAAGGGGTACCTGATCTCATTACAGATGGTTGTGAGCCACCATGTGGTTGCTGGGATTTGAACTCAGGACCTTTGGAAGAGCAGTCAGTGCTCTTAACCGCTGAGCCATCTCTCCAACCAAATAAATGTTTTTTTTAAGAGTTTTGTTACTTTTTGGTTTTTAAGGATGAACACTATCATGCCCAGCTCTAAAGTAATTTGTAGTCTCTATTTTTTTGTTACTTGATCTTCAATAAGTAGGAAAAATATGTCAAAATTACCTACAATAATAATATGCGTCATTTTATCCACTTTTGTTTTATTTGTTTCTATTTTATTATTTTGGTTCTTTTTATTTGTTTTTAGATGAATTCTGTGTACCCCTGGTAGTGCTAGAACTGAGAGAAATCATTTTGCCTCTGCCTCCAGAGTACTGGAAGTGTTGTGATTAAGACATGGACCACTGTACCAGGCTGTTTTGTATAGTTCTAAAACATGCTATAACTGATTAGCAAATAAAACTGTATTTACTATAACTAAATTGTTTTTTTCTGTTTTATATGCTGTAACTAAATCCATTAACTTTCTTCTTTTTGTTTAGATATCTTTTCTTAACCATGTTTCTAATCTTTCAGAACTTATGTTAATGTATCTTGAAAATGTTTTTTAAAGTCGCCCACATTACTATGCATGGTACATAGCATACTGTTGTAGAAGCTTTAAATTACAACTCTGTTACAGCTTTCTTGTAGAGACAGGGGCTGAGATTATAGGCATTACCATGTCCAATATAACCTTTAAAAAAAAAAAGGCTGTGAATTTATCAAAATGTTCACAAACTGGCCTGAGGGTGTACCAATGGTACAGTACCTGCCTACTCTATATTGAGGTCAATCCCCAGCACTGCAAAATAAACAAGTTTAAATAAACTGTATGGGGAGTGATTCAATCTAGCACACTACAACTCCTCTCTTTGGATTTTCAGGCATGGTTTAGCAATGAAAGGACTCTACATTAGCAAACTAAATAAAAAGAAAATGCATGGCTGGTGGGTGTCTACTGTCAACTTTGTCTTCTTTATTCTGTGTTAGCCTCAGCCTTCACACAGTACAGATGTGTCTTTGCTTTAGAAAATGTCAAACATCACATTCAAGGTCATTAAGAAGAGAAAGAGGCTTGTAAAAGCCAGCCCTTGGCAATTAAAAATTTGATAGTTGAATTTAAAACACACTTGCATAATTCACTACAAATAATATTTATGAAATATTCTAGAAGAACAATTGGGAAGAAGGCTGGGCAGTGGGTGGCGGTGCATGCCTTTAATCCCAGTCAGTACTGTAAGGCAGGTGGATCAAGACCAACCTATTCTATAGAGCTCCAGGACAGTTAAGGCTAAACAGAGAAATTTTGTCCAAAAGCCAAAGGGGGGTATAGGGGGAAGAAATTGGGGGGAAAACAAAACAAGAAACCCAATAGGGTTTCCATAAAGGAAGCTCCCCTTGAAAATATTATGAACAAAATCCCAAAAAGTGATGGAATTGTAAAAATCATGTAAGAACATTCCCTGGAACGAGATGCCTCCAGTCAGAAAAGATGAGTATCAGTATTAATCTGTAGAAATCCCCAAACAAAACACAAATTAGATTATTCTTAATTATTAGAAGGAAAATTCAAAAAGATCCTGTATCTGTTGTGATTTCTCATCTACAATATTGGAAGCCATAAGAAAATAGAGTAATATCTTTGAATTTCTAAGCTAAAATGATTTTTATTTAGATTTATTTAGAGTTTTGTGTGTGTGTGACATGTGGTATATGTGTTCCTGTGTGTTGGCCAGAGGTTGACCCTGGGTGTCTTCCTCAATAGAGTTCTACCTTATTTTTTGAGATAAGGTTCACTGGTTCCACTGTCCCCAGGGACCTTCCTGTCTCCATCTCTCCAGTGATGGTATTACAAGCAAATGGCACTGAGAGGCCAGGTTTTTTACATGAGTATTGAGCGTACATGAACTCATGTCCTCATGATTAGGTGACAAGCACTTTACTGACCGAATCATCTCTCTGGCCCTCCACTCTAGAATTCTATCACCATCAGACTGCCAAGCAAGCATAATAAGAGAATTAATTTTTAGGTTTGCAAAATCATAATTTCTATTATATTTCCAAATTCTTACAGATGTGTAGTTTACGGCTTCTATTCTAAACTAAGAATGAACCCAAAATATAAAAACTAATAGCAAATCCATGAGGCTTGTGTCAACAGGCTACATTTGATTTACCTCATTAACTTCACAAGCTGCATTTTCCTGATATAAACAGAAATCTTTAAAAATTCATACAGAATATAAAGAAACTTTTAGAAAAGCAGGCTAACAAACCTCAAAGTCTCATCCTCCAAATACAGCATCAGTTGTATAAACTGAGTTCATCATCTCATCTACACATTTTGATTCAATGTTGTTACTCCAACCACACATTAGAGAGGTAGGAAAAGCACACGACACAGCCAACCGCATTTGGAATGGCTTGGAATAGAATGCTACTGTGTCAAAGGACACTCTGTATTAGGCAGTGTGTGTACAAGGAAACAGGCTCCTGGAGCTCTGGAGGTGTCCTTCCAAAGCTAGGTTAAACTGCTGCTCCAGCTCCCCAAAGATTCACTTGACAATCATACTAGGCCTAAGGGTCCAGAATGTTCAAAGGGGAAAAAAATGTTTATAAAAACCTTCTGTGGGTTTTTTTGTTTTGTTTTTGTTTGTTTGTTTGTTTGTTTTTTGGATTTGGTGTTTTTCAAGACAGGGTTTCTCTGTATAGCCCTGGCTGTCCTGGAACTCACTCTGTAGACCAGGCTGGCCTCAAACTCAGAAATCCACCTGCCTCTGCCTCCCAGAGTGATGGGATTACAGGCGTGAGCCACCACCCCCCAACTTGCTTATGTGTTTTAAACTCTAAATTACCATTTTTATTTTACACAGTCAGCAATACCCGATGTCAGAGATGACATAAGTAAATACACTATTACACTACTCTAATTGTTATGGGTGGTATAGTAGAAGGTATCATAATCTAGTCTAAGAAGTGGGGCTATCCTTATCTTACAAAAGAAAAATAATGGAAATTTTCTTTAAATTAGTAAACAATATCAAAGAAAACTTTCTTAAATTACTTATCCAATATTATCAAGCAAATAAATATGGATAATTTTAACTAAATGAAAACATTTTCAATTCCATAACTTAAAGTATTTCTAATTTCTTAATTTTTTATAGTTTGAGAATTTCATTCATACATGTAATATATTTCAACAGTTATTTTTTTTTTCATTCATTATTTAGTGACTATCTTCTTAAGCCAGGCACCAAAAGTAAACCAATTACATCACAAGAAGGGAACAGCCGAGGACTAGGGATGTGGCTCTGTCCTAAATATGTGTGAGGACTTGGAACCCATCTCTAGCTTGAAAAGAAGAAGAAAAGGAGAAGAAAAAAGGAGAAACACAAATTCTATTACACATTTTGTCTTATATTTTGAAACTGGAACTTACTATGTAGTCCTGGCTAGCCTAGGAGTCACAATGTAGACCATCTGGGCCTCAAATTTGCAGGAATCCTCTTGCCTCTGCCTCTTGAATGATATGATTACAGGTACAGATCACTATGCCCTGTTCTTCTAAAGCTTTAAAGGAAAATATGAAGGCCAGGAGATGATTCAGTTGGGTAAGTGCCTGTGGTGCTGCAGTATTCACTTGTAACCTCAGTGCTTTGGGAGAGGGGAAGAGTTGGAGACAGTCAGAGACTATGGCAAAAGGATTGATTATTAATACATGTTCCAGGCTAGCCTGTCTCAAAACAAACAAAATAAAAGTGAACCTGTATTAGTTATTTTGCTGTTGCTCTGATAAAATACCACAAGACATACAGTTTTAGAAGAGAGAGTTTGTGTTTACTGTTCCAGAGAGTAGAGAGGCCATCATGGCAGGTAAGCACAGCAATAAGCAGCAGAAGTAGGAAGCTGAAATATCACCTCTTTAACAACAAGCACAAAGCAGAGAAGTGAACTGTTAGTGGGCACCAGGACTTAAACTCTCAAAGCCCATCCCCAGTGCTGTACTTCCAGCAGGCTGACCTCTTAACCCTCCCCAAACAGCACCAGCACCTGGGGATCAAGGGTTCAAATGTCTGCGCCTATGGAAGACATTTCTCAGTCAAACCACTAAAACTCCAAAATCAAGCAACAGAATGAGAAACATGGAAGAGGGAAGAGGAGGTGGGGAGACAGGGAAGGAGGAATCTGGGAAATGAGGGTTTGGGAATTTCTAACATTTGAGTAACAGATGCCTAGACTCTACCCAGTGTTCCCCACCCAATCTCAGCTACATTTGGTGTGAGACCTGATCAAATTACTAGCTTCAGGTATATACTATCACAATCAGAAAAACTCCATCAGCCTCAGCACTAGTTAAAGTCTAAGGAAACTGGGGTAATCATGGGTAATTTCACTGGTAATAGGAACAGCACAGATCCTCTAAAACTTCCTAGAAATCTTGAACCAGCCTGTCTGCTCCATGAAGTGATGTCAGAAAGAGCTGCCAGCACTGCATCTAAGACTTCATGATGATAAAAAGAATGAAGCCTGAAGACTTTGCAATTAAATGCTTAGAACTCAATTTGAAAATCAAGCATTCTGTTTTTAGAACAAAGAAACAAAGTTAATCACCGTATGATATTTCCCAAAGTTATCTATACCAACAAATATCACTGGGATAGGAATCTAAAAGCAGGTCAAATATATCACCTACAACTCAAAAGAAAGCTAGCAGGTCAAGTTGAAAAACTGCATTTAGTTAAGAATTTTTTGGGCTGGAGAGATAGCTCAGCGGTTAAGAGCACTAACTGCTCTCCCAGAGGTCCTGAGTTCAATTCCTAGCAACCATATAGTGGATCATAACCATCTGTAATGTGATCTGATGCCCTCTTCTAGTGTGTCTGAAGACAGCTACAGTGTACTCATATAAATAAAATAAATCTTAAAGAAAAAAAAGTACTCCCTCTTTCTCTCTTTTTCTCTCTCCCTTCTTTTTTTTTTTTTTTTAACTATAAAGTGCTGAGATTAATTTAGTTTAGAGAAAGTCAAGAGGGATATGCTGAAAAATCCATGAAGAGGTAGTTAACAACAAAATTCCTGCTACAAACAATTGGGGTAAATGTTTCTAACTGTGCTGGATAGTTTTATGTCAACTTGACACAAGCTAAAGTCATCTTAGAGGAGGAACTTCAATTAAAAAAACATCTCCATAAAACCAGGCTTTAAGCAAGCCTGTACAGCATTTTCTTAGTGATTGATGGGAGACAGCCCAGCCATCCCTAGGCTGGTGGTCAAGGGTTCTATAAGAAAGCAGACTGAGCAAGCCACGAGGAGCAAGCCAGCAAGTAGTACTCCTCAGTGGCTCCTGCCTCCAGGTTCCTGCCCTGCTTGAGTTCCCATCCTGGTTTCCTTTGATGATGAACTGGGATGTGGAAGCATATGCCGAATAAACCCTTTTAACTCCCCAAGTTGCTTTGATCATGGTGTTTCATCACAGTAACAGCAATTCTAAGACACTAACTTTAGGAAAATATCGAAAACACAGAAAACTCTCTTTTGAATAATTATTTCTTATAAACACTTAAAATAACCTTCTTCACCAGTTAACCTTCTTCAGTTAATTTTTTAAGACAAAAAATACTTAAAGCAACCCTTTTCACATGAATACAGTTAATGGGTTTATATGCAATGTTTTACTTCCACTTTAAAGTGCCTAATGGAAAGAACACAAAACAGAATCTTCTAAACACTGCCTTCCTTCTCAAATTCTTTAGATTACCTAAATAAATTACCATTTCAATTCTATAATGACTCTGGGCAAGGTGGCATAGGCTTGTAATCCATCCCTCTGGATGAAGGCAGGAAGACTGTGAGTTTGAGGTCAAAAAAAGCTACACAGTTCAACTGAGGCCAGCTTGAACAAAATGGTAAGGTCTCACCTCAAAAGAAAAAAAATCAATTCTACAAATGTCTGAAAAATATCCTAAGCTCATCTCCAGCTCAAGAAACAGATGAAGCAAGCCCACAAGACTCTGCTTAGAAGGGACCATCCTCAGAGTGAACAACAACAGAAAGGCAACAGTTCCTAACCATCTTTTCTAATGGGGTAACCATGAAAGACAATTATAGAAACTATTTATGACTTCTTTGTCAAAAGTATCTCCTATAATGAAGTGCCTCTATGACTAACCACTCCTGGGCCTTATACACTGGTTGCTCTAGAAGTTGCCTCTTGGAAATAGGTAGTTGCCAATGTCTGTGCCTTTGTTTGTTTGTTTGCTGTTGTTTTTGTTTTTTTGAGACAGTTTGTCTATGTAGCCCTGGGTGTCCTGGAACTCACTCTGTAGACCAGGCTGGCCTCAAACTTAGAAATCTGCCTGCCTCTGCCTCTGCCTCCCAAGAGCTGGAATTAAAGGTATACAGCACCACTGCCAGGCTCACTTTGTGTGATTTAACAATTTAAAGGGGGGAGGCAGAGGCAGGTAGATTTCTGAGTTCGAGGCCAGCCTGGTTTACAGAGTGAGTTCCGGGACATCCAGGACTACACAGAGAACCCCTGTCTCGAAAAGCCAAACAAACAAACAAACAAACAAACAAATAAACAAAACAAAACAATTTAAGGGGCTGGAGAAACAGCTCAGAGGTTAAGAGCTCTAGCAGTTCTTCCAGAGAACTCAGGTTTGATTCCTATCACCTACACAACAGCTAACAACTATCTGTAACTCCAGTTCTGTTAAATTTATGCCATTTTCAGAAGGCACAGCATGCACATGAAGACAAAACAAACATACGCATAAAATACATATTTTCTAAAAAGTGACTTAACAATATAAGCTGACTAGCATGTGAACTTATGCACGCACGCACAAACACACATAAATTTTGGTCAGTTTAAGCTGACTACTGCATATACACAGACAATTTCAATCACTCCAAACTCTGGTCACATAAAAACAATGCTAGCCAACACCTTAGGCAAATGCAAATTAAAACAACTCAATAGTACTATATACCCCATAATAGTTATAGCCAAAAGACTAAAATATTATTAGGGGCCAGTGAGATGGCTCAGAGGTTAAAGGTATTTGTCACACAAGCCGAGTGACCTGAGATTCATTCCCAGAATTCATGTAAAGGTAAAAGCACACGGTTGCCCCCCTCACTGTGGTACATATATGCCTCTCACACACAAACACACAACAAGAAATAACATTTAAATTAAATTTCTAACTTATTAAGATAGGTATGTTTAAATGTTTTATCACAATAAAAATGTATTACCTTTTTAAAGGATAATTGAAAGTACTGAAGAGATTTGTCATAAAAGTAACCTTAATATATTGCTACTGGGACTATAAAACACGTTATTTTTGAAGAAGTTTGGGAACTTTTTAAAAAGTTAAATAAAACTCTGCACATGAGCCAGCAGCTCTACTGCTCAGTATCTATACCCAGAAGAAACAAAAATTATTTCTAATTAAAGATTTATACACAAATATTCACCCATAATTGCTCAAGTATCCTCTATCTGATGAGTGAATAAACAAATCATGAGGCTGGGCAGATGATCAAATGGTTAAAGTGCTTGCCCAGAAAGTGTGAGGATTGGGAGTTCAGATCCCCAGACACCCACAGAAATGCCAGCTGGGCATTCCCTGTCACCTGTTAGTCCAGTTCCATTAAGGCAGAGCAAGACGGCTACCGGAGTAAGCTGGGTAGCAAGATCAGAAACATAGGAAGCTCTGGGTTTGACTAAGAGACTCTGTCTTAATAAGTTACATGAAAGGTCAATCCAAGAGGATTCTCAACAATAAATTCAGCACCCACACACATGCAAAAGTATAAATACACAACGGGGGGAGGGGGGGAGAGAGAGAGAGAGAGAGAGGAGAGAGAGAGAGAGAGAGAGAGAGAGAGAGAGAGAGAGAGAGAGAGACAGAGACAAAAGATGTGCTATATCCATACAATAAATCACCTACTCAAAGGATGGATGGAACTACTAAAAAGGCAACATAGTAGATACATCTCAGAAACATTATTGTGGGTAAAAAGAAGCCATGCATGTGGCTATAGAAGTTATAATCACATTTATAAGAAATGTTCAAAAAACCAAAATATAACGAAAGAAAGCAGACCAAATTGTACTTGGGTGAAGGGGGGGTTAAGGTAAGGACTAAGGAAAAGGAGGGAGCACAAGAGAAAGTGTAGGTTGACGGAATGAATGGTTGTGAAGGGTCAGTGGAATGGTGAGTATAAACTGTGTCCATCTGAAAGTCCTCTTGGGACTGTAACCTTCCATGTATTTATCTTTTATTGTATTTTAATTATAGATCAAGGAAGCTTTTTAAAAGCTGGATTAATTAGCTCTCAAGTCACTAGGTATATAATTCAGATTTCTCATTTTCTCACACTACACTTGTACACATCTTATATTCAAAGCAAGCCTTCATGATGAACTGCAGGTATTGGGCTTTCAGACTGGAAAAAGGATTATAAAGTCATCTCTGCATTGCTACTTGCTCTATCTCAGGAGGTTACTGTGAACTGATGGGAAAGTTCTTTGGCAGCAGTAAAGTATTACACAACCATATAGAACACTTACTCAAAAAGTAGATTTTGTTCACTTTAACAAATTGAGACTTGTAATCCTGGCTACCCAAAGTCAGTCTTTGTACAGAAATAGAAACAGTTGTCTATTCAAATGTTATCTTTTAAATCTCTCTCCAGAGGCCTGGGTCTCTAGATTTCCTAGGTGTCTTGGTGTATTATCTGGTGTTATCTGCACTTTCGTTTTTCAAAGGGAAAACAAATGTCAGATGACTATGGCACAAGACATTTACTTCCCATTACGAAGAAAAGCCAATACCATGGAAATTCTTTTGTTAAGCGTGTTTCCAAAACGGTAACTGATCTTTTTCTCCCATTAAATATCAGTTAAATTGGTTGCCATTTAATATTCAATCCCACACATTGTTTCCTGATGTGATCTGTATTATTGATAGGGTGGATAATTTGAAGAATATTAAAGCCTATAAGACTTTATAAGTAGTGCAATCATCTGATACTTGGGCTTGCTGCAAAACTTGACACTGCTTCCCTTTTACTATTACTGTACAACTGAGTGCTCGGCTATACAGCCAAGTTTGTTTGATATGTGACATTTGGCCTAGTTACATGTGCAAGTTTCCACAGCGCATTATGGAAGACACAACAATATTTTCTTCAAGTACAATTCCACGGCTGAATTTAACCACTGAGCTAAGCTTCTATATATCTGACAATTATAAGAAGTTACTGTTCCAGCAACAGGTACTGCAATCAGAAATAAACAAAGCCTCCAATAACACACACACACAGAGAGAGACACACACACACTCACACAGCGCTACCGTTTTCCATTTGCAAGAAACTCCTTTTCAGTAACAGGTGTAAGAAGGGAAAGAAAATTCGACAGCAAGTACTAACGCGAGTCCTCCTCGAGTCCGGTCAGTAGTAACCCTAACCACTTCGGTTTCGCATTTCTCCTTCGATAACACTAAGGTCGCTCGGCACGATAACTGCACAGCTCCAATTTTAGTTTCCAAGAAGCCTGACAGACCGGCAGCTTGCCCACTCGCTCCTCCAGCCTCCTCGGTGCTCCGCAGGTTGGCCGAAAGCGCGGCAGTCTGCACAAAGCCACCCGAGGGCTGCCGATCACAGGGAGACAGCAGCTCCCGGCTCGGCCCCGGAGGCCTGCGGTGAGGTCGCAGCCCGGGCAGCGTGCGGACCGCCAGCCTCTCGAGGCTGCCGTGCCGGGGCTGGGGACGCGGCGCGTGGCGCGGGCGGGGCAGAAACAGTCCAGGGAAGAGGGCAGGGGACCGCACGCCCCGCCCGAGGCCGCGACCCCTCGGGGGCCCGCGACGCCTTACCTGAAAGCGCAGTCCGGGTCGCGGGCGTCTCGTCCCGGCGCGCCTAACCCGCTCCGCTTGCTGAAAAGCTTCTGGAACAGGGTGGGGGCCATGCTGGCCTCCGCCAGACCGGGGTCGCTCGGCTAGGAGCTCGCCGGAGGCCCCCCCGCTCCTACCGCCGCCCCGCCACCCCCATGGGCGCCTCAGTCATATGACAGAAATTAGTCACTTCAAACGGCCACGGCGCGCGGGGCGGAGCGCGAGATTGAGGTCGCGGGGATTGGCTGGCGAGGAGCCGCATCACGTGGCAGCAAGCTGAGCGGGGGGCGGGGCGGGGGTGGGGAGGCGGGGCCGCCTGCCATTGGCCGGCCAATGGGTCAGTCACGCGGCCTCTCACGGGGCGGGGCGTGCGAGGGCGCGCGCGGCTAGGTGGCAGGGAAGAGCCTCCAGGACCCAGGCCCGCCTCTGGCCCTCCCAAGCTGCTAGGGCTCAAGGAGGAGACCTAGGTCTGTGACTGGAGGCGCGGTTTCAATTGACACCGCATTTAGTCTCTAGGAAGATCTAGCGACTGGAGGCTCAGGCTGGATCTCCTTGGTAACCAACAAAATCACAAGCAAAACCAAGGGAGGCAAGCAGCTGTAAAAAAAAAAAAAAAAAAAAAAAAAAAAAAGGCATCTACCTAAAAATATCTAACCCTTTATGCTAAGTATTTAGAACTTGAAAGACTGCGGTTAGAGAGCTCGGTAGTTAGAGGCCCTGGGTTTGATATTCCTCACCAAACAAGAAGTTTAGCAAAATGTCTAAGAGCGACAAGAATCAGAACTTCCATGAAACAAAGCTATGTATCTTACTATCTGGGCATGAGGAAAGGAGGAACTGTAACACTGTAACCAAGAGGCAAGACTGCTCTCCAAACGGAAAACACAGCTCAGGAACATCCCTCCAGTCTTATCAAAGCATCAGTGTTCAGATCAAATTCTTCATCCGTTTCCCAGGATGAGGGATTTCGTACAGTGGAATGCAGTTCTCTGAGAAATGTAGATGTGGGGAAATATTGGTGTATGCTTGGAAGGCTAGATAAAGACGCTTGAGAATTTCACTTAACTAGACATAAGAACCAAATCTTTAAGAAGTTACCAGCTGATCTGTCGTTAAAGAAAAATAAATAAGTAGCCCTAACATGGGAAAAAGAAAAATTAGCAGAATATTTTTATGTTGTTAATAATTTGCCAATGGTCAGCATGTTGAGCTTTAATGTTACAAGACTTTTATACATTTATTGCGACAGGGTCTCTTGCTGGCCTGGAGTTCACCAAGTAGTCTAGGATGACCTTCTGCTTCATCTTCTTTGCCAGCACTAGCATCACAACTTTACATTCCTTTGACCATCCTTTAAGTGGATCCTGGGAATGGAATGCAGGTCCTTATGCCCACAAACCAAGAACTTCATCCCCAGAGCTACATCCCCAGCTTCCAAAGTTGTTGGAGGGGGGAGAAGTCTCCAGTTCTCTATCCTGTCTCCATTGGTCCAGACATTTTAAATCACTAACTGTAGATAATTAAAAAGTGAATTTGCAGCCAAGCAGTGGTGGCACACACTTTTAATCTCAGTACTCTGGAGGCAAAAGAGGGCAGATCCCTGTGAGTTTGAGACTAGCCTGGTCTACAGAGTGAGTTTCAGGACAGCCATGGCTACACAGTGAATAAAAAAATGAATTTGCTCATTGCACAAATTTGAGTTCTGCATACTGGGGATCAACATTAACAACAGAAAAATTAATTTTATAGGGAAGAAGACAATAAATGGTAAGGTAATTTCAGATAGTGATTAGTGTTGTGCAAATAATGAACTAAACAATGAAATTATATCACAGGTAGGTCTTTCTGAAAATGTAGTACAACAATTAGATTTTATTCATAGGTCCTTTGTAAATTGCTCATTTCAAAAGTTCCTGGGTATGGTGGTTTGAAGAACAGATCCCATAAATTCATATTCTTGAATGCTTGATCACCAGAGAGTGGAATTGTTTGAAAGGATTGCAGGGATTAGGGAATGTGGCCTTGTTAGAATAGGTGTGGCCTTGTTGGAGAAAATGTATCACTTGGAGTTTGCTTTGAAGTTTCAAAAAGCCCACACAAGGACCAGCTCTCTCTCTCTCTCTCTCTCTCTCTCTCTCTCTCTCTCTCTCTCTCCATCCTTCCCGCCCTCCCTCCCTCTCCCCCTGCCCTCTGCCCCTCCTCCCCCTCCTCTCCTCTGTCTCTCTCTGTCTGCAAGATGGAGCTCTCAGCCACTCTCCAGCGCCATGCTTGCTGTGCAAGCCGCTACAATCCTAGCCATGAATAAAGGACTAAGCCTCTGAAACTGTAAGCAAGCCCCCCAATTAAGTATTTTCTAATAGTTCCCATGGTCATGGTGTCTCTTCACAGTGATAGAACAGTGAAAAGGACTATATCTTTTTAAGCAAAATATTTGTGACATTTTTAAATGTGGAAAAAACCATACATCTGCTAAGTCAATGTGTAAACTGCTGAAGTTTTTTGTTTTTATACAAGTTAGATAAGAGTGAATAGAAGCAGACTGATGCTATGTACACAGGACCAAAGACTCTTAAGGACACAGGCTGTCTGTGACTGGCACAGAGATGAATCTTTCCAGGTTCCCTCAGAAGGAAGTTTCCGAATACAGTAACCTCATGTGCCTTCATCTTGGGAAAAAATTACTTCATGAGTGATCATAGATATTAATAGTAGGAGAAGCATTGCTGCTTGCATAAGTGACACTTTAGTGTTCTCCACTCAGACAATTGCTTCATCTCTGAATGCCGTCTTGAAAGTACAGAGAAGCCGGGCCATGGTGGCACATGCCTTTAATCCCAGCACTTGGGAGATAGAGGCAGGTAGATTTCTGAGTTCGAGGCCAGCCTGGTCTCCAGAGTGAGTTCCAGAAGAAACCCTATCTCGAAAAGAAAGTACAGAGAAAACCAAATGTATTTGCTACCATTCACCACATTTCCCTTATACTGCAACATAATGCTACAGTAACAGAATGAACACCCTGGAAGGATACTGATTTATGATGAGACATGCTACACAGAAATTCTTTTGAGACTGGTATCAATGTATATTTACTCCGCTATTTAATACTGTCTGTTCTCATAGAGAAGCTGAGGTGTCTTTAAAGCAAGTTTTTTAACTTTAGGGAATAGTCATGCAGGAACTAGAAGAAATAAAACTAGTTTTTATCTAGCCATGCATGCTGTCTTACATGAATGGGGAACAATGAGTTAGAAGTATTAAATAGAAGCCTAGAAGTTTCAGTCTCTCCCAAACTGGTCACTATCCATTAGCTTCAAGACCATCCTTTGTCTGGGCATGGTGATGCACAACTTTAATCTCTGCTCTCAGGAGGCAGGGTAGGGGTGGGCAGAGGCAGAGGCAGAGGCAGAGACGGGGGCAGGGGCAGGGGCAGGGGCGGGGCAGAGGCAGAGGCAGAGGCAGAGGCAGAGGCAGAGGCAGGTGGACCACTGTTGAGTTTGAGACCAGCCTGGCCTAGATAGAAGTCCAGGACAACTAGAATCAAAACAGTGTCTCAAAAAGACAAGGAAAAAAAAAATCACCCTCCTGAAAGAATAAATGGCAGGGGTAGTCTTCGCTGTACATATCTGCTGTTTGCCAGACATAGGAAATGGTCCAATAAAACTATAATCTGGCTCCTTTAACCACCATGCTAATAAACTTGGACGCAGTTGTCCTAAATTAGTCTGAAAGAAAACGTTCACTGATTAACATCTCAGAGTAATCAGTCCACTTATACAGACTTTCGGCAACTCAATTCTTTTTGGGGGGGGCGGGGGGGGGCGGGATTTCTGGATTTTGGTTTTTCTGAGACAGAGTTTCTCTGTATAGCCCTGGCTGTCCTGGAACTCACTCTGTAGACGAGGCTGGCCTCGAACTCAGAAATCCGCCTGCCTCTGCCTCCCAGAGTGCTGGGATTACAGGCGTGCGCCACCACCGCCCGGCTGGCAACTCAGTTCTTAAAACTCTTACGCCAGCTATTTGTGGCTACATGACAAGAAAGTGGCAGTGGCTTGACGTACAAGAAGGTATGAACCTGGGCTTGTTTGCAGACGTCCCCGAGGTCCCTCCTTCTTCAGCCTGTTTGAAGTACTGAGGATACAGTGTTGAGAGAGTCTCCCCATCAGGAATTTACTTCTTCTAGGGAGGAAACAAAATGCCTGCAGGCGGTGAGAGGAGCAACTGCACAAGCCGAAGGGTGGTAGGGAAGGGCACTCCAAAGATGCAGGATTTCAGTTGATGTCTGAAGAATTTTGGAGGCAGCCATGGAAAAGATGCTAAAGAACATTCTGAGAAAAAGAAGACAACATGAGGAGACTCAGCAGAAGCAGTAGGTTTGGTTCAAAGAGAAAGGAAGCCAGAAGAAAAAGAGAGCAGACTCTGGGAAGGAACAATAATAGCTTGCATGTGCTTAGAAAAAGATAAGGGGCCAGATCATCTAAATCATGGCTCCTTGTAAATCATGGGAAGGAGGTTAAGAGTGGTGGGAGAGGCTGGTTATGTAGCTCAGTGGTACAGTGCTTGTATTAAGTCATAATGTTGATCCCTGGGACCACAAAATAGTAAATGATAACTCTGTGTAGACAGCCCTATTTAGACTCTCGGATCACACACACACACACACACACACACACACACAACCAATAACAAAACATGAAAATAAGAGCTGGAGAGATGACTCAGCAGTTAAGAACACTGACTGCTCTTCCGAAGGTTCTGAGTTCAAATCCCAGCAACCACATGGTGGCTCACAACCATCCATAATGAGATCTGACGCCCTCTTCTGGAAAGTATGAAGACAGCTACAGTGTACTCACATATAATAAATAAATAAATCTTAAAAAAAAAAAAAGGAAAGGAAAAAACATGAAAATAGGAGAAATTGTTAGGAAGGAGTTCAGCGGGAGAGGGAATAGGAAAGAGTAATGGAGACTGGAAATGGCCAGGTGCGTTACATACCCCTAGGAGATTGTCAAAGACTGAAGCAATGCATCAGTGATAGGGGCTAAGTAAGGTTAAAATAGGAAAGGGCCACGGTCCAACTTACGACTCCAATCTGGCAGTTATGTAGAAAAGTTATTATAGAAGAGAAGGGATGGAAGGAGGGCGATCAAGTAGGTGGGAGCCTGTGGGGAGGCAATAGTGTCTACTGGTGTGGCTTTGAAGATGCCCCTGAAATAAGTTCTAATGGAGAAAATCAAATATATAAATATATAAATATATTGCCACCATTTAAAAAACTTTAGTTTTAATTTAATTTCTAAAATGGGGCTGGTGAGATAGGTCTACAGTTAAGACCAGTAGTTGCTCTTCTAGAGGACCTGGGCTGAATTTTCAACATGCACATGATAGGGAACAACCATCGGGAATTTTAGTTCCGGGGGATCCAATGTCCTTTTCTGGCCTCTGTGGGCACATCATGAATGTGATGCACAGGCATACATACATGTTGTAATCAAAACACTGACATATAAAAAAATAAAGATAAAATCTTTTTATTGATTCTTTGTAAATTTCACCGCATGCCCTCACTCTCCATCCCTTCATATTTGCCCTCTGCCCTTGCAACCTTCTCCCCAAAGAAGATACAAAACAAAACAAAAAAATAAATAAAACTAAACATCAAAAACATCTTGTGAAAACTGTAGTGTGTCACAGTGTGTCCCACAGTATATACCCTTTTGTTCACACAGCTTGACTTGCAAAGAGTCATGGGTCTAGTTTGAGGCCTCTGGCTTCTGCGATACTATCAATACTGTATCCTCACTGGGACTCCTCTCAGACATCCTGCTGTTGTCCTGTGTTATGGAGATCCTCAGTTTTGAATCTTCAGGACCGGCCCTTTCACATGCTCTAGCAGCTCAGAGATGAGGTAGATGTTGAGGTGGGAAAACTCAAAGCCCTGGATCTGGCCCTGGATGGTAACTGACTTGGTCAGCCTACCAGTCCTCCTGCACCAACACCACAAGGGTGAGCTTTCCAACACAGCACCAGCCAGGTCACCCAATGCTGCAGTGGAAAGCGACAGGGTCAGCTCTCCTCACGTGCTCCTGTGCTCTAGGCCTGCTACCAGAGCCATCTCTACTGTACTTCCCAGTCTAGGTGTGGGGCCCACTCTCCTGGGTACTGCAGCTGACAGGGGCTGGCCCAGTTCTTCTCTCATGTCCTCAGGGCTGGCTCACCCACACCTTAGCCCTCAGGGCTAGCTCCACTCTGCTGCCCAGGGGAGGTGCAGCCACCGCAATCTCAGGCTCTCATATCCCTAGGGTATTACCAACATGTCTTTACTTGAGCAACTTAAATGTAAGGTACTGCCTGATTAAAACACCAGAAAAATTAGGTTTGGAGAGGAAAATCCAGTATATTAAGTTCGGATATATTACATTTGAAATGTTTGATGCCTATGTGGAAATCTAAGTAGAGCATATGGTAGAAGGCAGGCTTTGGGAGGCTCAGCTTACCCATTTAAAACATTGGAATGGCTGACTTTTTCTAGAGAAAAAGTAGATACACAAAAGATGCTCAAGGACTAAGAACAAAAGAGGACAATTCTCAAAAGTCTAGAAGAAAGAGACCCAACAGAAGGATAAAAAGAAAAAAGAATGTCCCCTAAAGAGGAGTGAGTCAATCACAGGAATGCTGATGCCCTCTACGTGGACCATAATTAGATTGTCAACAAGGAGATCTTAGCAAGAGTGTCAGTGGAGCGTGTGAAGGAAAGCCTGACTGAGTGGGTACAAAAGAGAGAGACCAGCTGGGCGTGGTGGCACACATCTTCAATCCTAGCACTCAGGAGGCAGAGGCCGGTGGATCTCTGTGAGTTCAAGGCCAGTCTGGTCTACAGAGTGAATTCCAGGATGACCAGGGCTGCACAGAGAAATTCTGTCTCAAAACAAACAAACAAACAACAACAACAAAAATAACAGAGACAGAGAAAGGTGAGGGAGGGTAGGAGGGAGGAGCAGAGAGAGGGCAGAGACAGAGAGGGGGGGTTAGACAGAGGAAGAGGGAGAGATGGAGAGACAGAGAGATGGAGAGACAGAGATGGAGAGCAAGCAGAAATGAGCAGATGGAAACAGCAAAGCAAACGTAGCTTCTCAGCTTAACTGTGGTAGAGAGGAGAGAGGAGGCTGGAGGAGACTGGGTTTCTTTTTTAAGATGGGAGATATCATAGGATTTTATGCTAATAAATTAATCTAATAGAGAATAAAGACATAATGTTTCAAATTGTAAGAATACAATAATAAGCAAGACAGATAGTCCCTGCCCTTTAGAGAACAAGTCACAAAAGAAGTTACTGAAGATTGTAGTCAGTTCTTCTAAGAAAACAAAAACCATTACCTTAAGAAATATTGGCATGAATTCATTACTTTGAATTCCATTACATGCATACAAAAGTTCTTTCATAAATAGTATATTTCTGTGATAAACCTTTCAACAAACATTTTTTAATGTGCATTGGTGCTCTGCTTCCATGTATCTCTGAGTGAGGATGTCAGGTCCCCTGGAACTGGAATTACAAAAAGTTGTGAACTGCCATGTGAGTGCTGGGAATTGAACTCAGGTCTTTTGGAAGAACGACCAGTGCTCCTAACCACTAAGCCATCTTTCCAGCCCCATCAACAAATACTTTTTAAACATTTAAAATTATGTGCCTATCAGCTTTACTAAAGGTAGATAAAAATATATGGTTTCTGTATTATTGGAGCTTAGAGTATTTGGAAGAAGTAGACCTCATAGGTGACTGTATGCTCTCACTTAGATTAATCCTATGATGTTGGCATCTACAGAAAAGCTAATTGAATTAACTCTATCAACCAGATATTATATATTGATCATAAACACAGACAAATTAGCACAAACAAAAGAAAACTTTATTAGCTTTCATACTAGACCTAAAACTAAATGAACAGTTCAGGCATAGACTCCTTTAGTTGCTACAAAAGATAAGTGCTGGAAAGAGTTATACAGTCCTGTAATGGAGAAAAGACACACAACGATCTGCCAGACAAGATGGGCCCACTGGTACAATAGTAGGAGGGCAGTTCAGGAGGAAACCAACCGCTTGAGATTGTATTTAAAGTCCTTACCATAAGAAATTCAGGTTTGGCACTATGGCTTGAGGGGCCATAGGCCTTAGAGGGAAACCTATTGCTGTTGTTTTGCCAAATGGTCATCTTGTCTACCTACCATCTAAGTATTTGTGTTTATGTCCATAGATTATAATTCTACCTTGTTCAGAGAAGCTGTTTGTGCAGTGGGCTACAGTTAATGCACATAACCTGTGAAAATGCTGAGAGTCAGTGACTGTTGAGTGTGTAGTCCTAAATGGGATGTCTGGATCCACCCCTCTTCACCCTCAGCCTCGCCCTGGGCTCTAGGAACATTGCAGAAGAGAGTTAGGAAGGAATGTAAGAGCTGAAGGGTGGGAAGGAGTATTGGGAAATGCTATCTTCTTGATTTAATAGAGGTGTTTAACTCACAGCAGCTGTGGTTACCTGCACAAACCCCACACAATCAAGCCAATCAAAATTCCAGCACTAATGGAAGAAGGGCTCCTGAGGCCACACACCTAGCCCAGAAGCTATTAGCAGTTTACAGCTGTAGGGGATGTAGCCTCTGTTGGGTTGCCACACTTGAGTGGATAGCCTCATACCCATGCATCTATAGGCAGCACCAATTAGACTTTGTGGATTATTTTTAAAAGAAAAGACATGAAATTAGGAGGAGGGCTTTGTTGAGGGAGGGCAGTTGGAGAGGGGGGATGGAGTATGAAAGTAGATATGTTCAAAACACATTGTATGCATGTATGAAATTCTCAAACAGTAAATAAAAACAACTATATTTTAAAAATAACAAATAAATACTTAAAATAGTTTTCAACATCTTTAGCCATCAGGGAAATGAATTCCATCTCATTCTAGTCAGAATGGCTATTATGAAGAAACTAAGTGACAGCAAATGCTAGCATATATGCAGGGAGGGGGCAACTAATGTTCACTGTTACTGGGAATGTAAACTGACATGGTCACTCAGGAAATCAGCACGAATACATAAAACAGAGTTACTATATAAGCCAGCTCTACTCCTGGGCATATGCATGAAGCTAAATTACCACACAACAGAAATACTTCCACATCTATATTTATTGCTAGTCACACTAGCTAAGGACTGGAACTACTAATATCTAAATCAGCAGATAAATCTACAAATAAAGTGTGGTAGGCACATACAATGCAAGTTTATTAAAACAAACATAAACGAAAGAGGAGTTCAGTTGGGGGCCTGAGAAGGTTCAGTAGGTCTCAATAGGTACTTATTGGCAAGCCCACTGACCAGACTTCAATCATCTGAACCCACGTGGAGTACCAATGTCTGCAAATTGTCCTCTGACCTCTGGAATACATGCCTCTCTTACTCATGCATAAATACAGTTTTAAAAAGAAAGGGCAGGGTCTATAGATCAGAGATCGATCACATACCTGGTACACATGAAGCCATAGTTTCAATACCCAGTACCGGAAGAAAATGCAAATAAAGAAACTTTTGGGTTGGAGAGATGACTCAGTGGAGAGAGCACTTGCTTATCAAGCCTGATGGATGGACTTTGTATTTGTAATCCCAGAACCCACATAAAAGCTAGGTAGGCATGATGGCCACCTACAATCCCAGAACTTAGGAGGCAGAGACAAGGGCTTCCTGGGGCAGGCTGGCCTGAAAGACTAACTGATTGGCAAGCTCTGGTTCAACTGTGAGACCCTGTCTCAATAAATAAAATGGGAAATGATTGAAGAAGGCACCCAATGTTGACCTCCATGTATATTATACATATGAATATATATATATATATATATATATATATATACATGTATACCAATACATATGTGACCATACGTATACTCAGCCACTCGCTATACACATATACACATGCAAAAGAGAAAAAAAAATCAGCTGGAGAGGGCTGTAATACAGCACTTGGGAGGCTGAGGCAGGGGAGAGACTCTCTTTCAATAAATAAGTAAATAAATAAATCAGTCAGGCACAGTGGCAACACTCAAGCTGAGGCCAGAATTCATGTTCAAGAGTATCTTGAATTACATAACAAGCTTCATGCCAGATTGGGCTATATAACAAAACTCTGATCTCGAAACCCTTATGCCAGGGGTCTACAACTTCATGGCCACACTCACTGGTTTCTAGAAATTACTAGAAACTTCCTTTCTCTTCTAAGAGAAAAGTCTAATTAGATCATTCCAGAAAATACTCTGATATTTAACCCAACCGATAAATGAGCCAACTGAAAGAACGTTAAAGAAAGTTTTAAAGTGCAAGTGGACTAAACATTTCTAAATTTAGGCTGAAGAGTGAAAATTAATAATAGAGAAGCTGACAAAAACTTTATCTGAAGTCTAGTCATCACACTCTTTGCGCTGTAAAAACACACAATGCTATTTATATACACAATAGCAATCAATGACATATCCTTCAGGTGAAAATTCACTCACTCCAGTTAAAAGTAGAAGTGACATTATGCCTCCCACAGATTTTAATTAGATTTTTATAATTTAAATTCGTGCATGCGTTCGTGTGTGTGTGTGTGTGTGTGTGTGTGTGTGTGTGTGTGTGTAAATATGTTTGCAGGTGCCTATGGAGGCCAGAAAGTATGTTAGGTTCTCTGGGGTGCTGTCTGACAAGGGTTCCTGGGTACTAAACTGGTCTTTTAGAAGACAGGAAGTGCTCTTAAGTGCTGAGCCATACATTCAGCCTCTTAGCTGAGATAATTTTATATGAGGTATAATTTGAACATACTTTAAATGAATGAAGTGTAGTTTAGTTATAGGATGAGGCAACATGCTCCAGGTCCTTTCAGTGCTGAGGACAGAGCCCAGCACCTCTCATTTTCCAGGCAAGCACTCTGCCACTGAGCTACATCCCCCACCAGCCCTTTAAAACGTCTTGCTAAGTTGCTTGGGCTGATCTGACGCTCTCAATCCTTTTACCTCAGCCTCCTCAGTAACTGGGATTACAGGTGTGCCACTGCATTGGCTGGTCACTATAAAATCAATGGGAGATGAAAACGGTGGAGGCCTCTTTCAAGAAAGAAATGAGGTCCTTTCACAGATTCTTTCATGGAGGGTTCCATGTGAAAAGACTGAGGCTTGCCCACAGGTCTAAGGTTAAAGGTCTACCCTTCTCCTAGGATCTAAAAACAAGAATCTGCTTTGGGCTTCTCGTGACTGCCAGCCACGGGTCCCTCTGTTTCCCTCCTCTTCCCTATACTGAAGGTCACATCCTCCGCTCCAAACCATCAAATGTCAGTTCCAACCAGCTCTTCCCTCTTTCCTTTCCCTGTGCTTCTCCAGAAAATGGGAAATCCTCGGCTCATACTACTCTACCTCCTAATCCTAGCACTCGCCATTCCTGGTGAGGCTAGAGGGTTAGGGACCAGCCTCCAGAGCTAGAGATATTTTCCTTGTTAGCAATATGAGCCAGTCAAAGATGGATACCTTCTAATCCCACCACATGTAGTCCACACTTTCTCACAGGACCTACCGTCCAACTGGAAAGGACTGAGTAAGACATTTTTCCTTGGATTAAACTCTGTGAAGACAGGAAACAGACCTTGCCTCAGTCCTCAGTTCCCCACAACTTATTTTACTTCTGCTTTTAAAACCATTCTAAGAGTTGCTGACTTAGTTGAACTGATCTAGAAAGCATTTGCTACCTCCTCCATCATTAACAGTCTCTTCTATGTTTTCATGGTTCACCTCCAGATGAAGTCTGAGTAAAACAAACAAACAAAACACTGGAGCTTTCTTAGTGGCTTAGATCTTTTCGGAACATTTAAAAGAATCTTTTCATAGGACTTTTATTTTAAAAAGAAAGAGTGTATAGGTCACTTAACCTCAGATTAAATAGAAAGTTTTATGCTTTTCCTTGCTACTGGAGCAGCTTTGAAACGTCTTGCTTTTATGTGTAGCCTTAGTCACAACATCAGGGTTAAAATCTCACCAAGTTATACAACTGTACTCTGTTCACTGACAACAGGCTTCTGTTTTCTTAGGACAGGCACTGTGCAGATGCCACAAGTTATACCATGAGACCACTGAAACAAGCACAATCACAGCCCTACAGAGAGTGCTGAAGCTAGTCTGGAGATGAGGTAACATATTAAATATTTAGTGTATGATGGAGCATACACATCTTATATTTCTGCTTCAGCAATTTTTGAGTGTAGAGTTTCTTTTAGTCAGACCTGAAATTAGGTCTCTCACTCATGTGGTTTCAATTAAGTTCTGTTAAAAATAGCTTGTAATATAATCATTTTCATTTTTAGCACTTCAACGACTTTACTACTTTTGATCCATACAAAGGGCAGACCTGGGAACAAAAGAGAGAAGAAAGAGAAACAGACAGACAGACAGACAGACAGACAGACAGTATCCTGATGAGAGCTCATAATGAGCAGGAAGTTATCTATTTTGGTGCATGGTCTTCTAATAACATCTAACTGGTTCATATTTTAAAGTACAAATGCATACATTTAAGAAGAATATGAGAGAATTTTTCTTTTTTTAATTGACTAAAGCAAACAACAAGGCCATTTGAATTTCCACACAGTTTATCACAAACAATAAGAGAATTTTTAATTTTATATAATTTCAGGCAGACATTCTGCTTCTATGGACTTCATATTCACGTTCACATCTTCAAAGCAGTGAAAATTCAGCCACAGCTGTTATGTTCTGCCATTTGTCTTCATTATAATATCTAGAGAAAAAAAATATATTATTTTGTAGAGTAGCAAGTACCCAGTCATTACTAATAACCAACTCTCAACCAGCTCTCTCTGCCTGCACCATACCCACCAGCTTCCTAACATGGATGGGAAGTTCTTTCTGGAGACATCAAGAGACCTGCTTAGTAACATTCTAGAGGAAAGCCTGATAAAGGCTGATAATGGAAGCCTGGGGGGGGGATTTCGGAGCCCCTCCCTGTGGCCCAGAAGAACTCTGTGCCTGTGCTTTCTGCCTTGCTCCCCTCGTCACTGCCCAGGCAGCACCTCACAGTCTCACCTACCACTCCTTTTCATTCCCCTCATCTTTGCTGCAGAACCATCTGCTTTCTTCTCCAATACAACGTTGTTGCAGCTTTCCCCTCAGAGCTTACTGCAGACCAGAATGGACACTAAGCCTAAGGGCGTTCCCACTGTCACATCTTCATTCTTGCACCTCAGAAAACTCTGCTATCACAGTCATGCTCCATGACCATTGGAATCTTTGAGTAAGATTCAGATGATCTTACCAGATATCAAGTGGTCAGGAAAGTGACCAGAGATCCATTATCTTTGCTACTCAAAGTGGAGCCCCATCCAGAGACCAATAACAGCAGCAACACCTAACTGTAGTCTTACTATTAGAATTGAGGGTCAACTCTGGTACCATTCTGAAGGGGCTGTAGCAAAACCTCTATCTGAACATGATCCTCAAGGGCTTCACAAATTATTTAAGTTGGGAAAGCCATCCGGGTGTTAGATGTACTAACTTAGATGTTGTCACTCGGCACCCCCATCAGCCTCTGGGTAATTTCCCAGTCTCACCTTCACATCACAGGGATTTGACCTTTACTTTCTCAGTTATAAACTATCACACCTCACGTCTAGAATTTGAAATTACTAGAGATCTGTGCATCACCTTGCAATCATTACCCCATATAAGCACTTGGCTAGTTACTAAGTGCTATCAATTTTTTAGACTGGTTCTTAGAATTCCTGAGTCAGACTTCTGAGGCAATAACTTGAGAATTAGTATTTATAAATACTCTGGTGGTCTGAGTATCATTGGAGATAGACTAGCACAGGTCTCTATCTTCCCAACTCTGTTCATATGGACTTGACAAAAGTCACACCCAGCCTTTTTACCTTCTGCTCACTTCTTCCAAATCTAAACTCTTCTTGACAAAATAATCAACTAAAAAGTAACTTTCATCAGAATAAAATAGAAAGTAAGCATGACCTCAGAGATGCTCCACCATCTACCTCCTAATACAACTCCCAAGTCAACTCTTAGTTTATCAAAAGTAAAGTCTGCAAGGGCATCCAGCATAACTAATTTCAACTCTTTGGAAGAACACTAGACACCTATGCTTACATTTATACTGATACTTCATTTTAGAAGACCTATACTCAAGATCCTCCATGGGCCTTAGATCATCTATTAAAGGAAACCCACCTTCCTTGTGTACCCTAATAGGATCCTATCTATCTATCTATCTATCTATCTATCTATCTATCTATCTATCTATATCTATTAAGGCACATATGCCTCCATCAGAGCTATTTTAGCTATCTGATATAGTCTATCAGGTTATTAGCTGACAGAAGAAGGCAACTATATCAAGTCCAGAAAGTAACCATCTAGAACATGACATTCACACTCCAAGAGTATTTCACAAATGAGTCAGCCAACTACAGAACTCCATCTTTATATGAATGGATGCATGTCAACCAAACAACAGGCTTGAGAATTCTTTATGTCAAAACATGCTGATTTCTTTTCCTCTAGAGCACTGACTGGCCATACTTGGCCTCTGTAACTACAGTAGGTAAATATGTCTATTATATGATTAAATGCTAAAAGTATCCTCTTGGCTGGGCATGGTGGCACATGCTTTTAATCCCAGTGCATGGGAGGCAGAGGCAGGAGGATCTCTGTGAGTTCAAGGTCAGCCTGGTCTACAGAGTGAGTTCCAGGACAGGGCTCTGTTACATAAAGACACCTTGTCTCAAAACCAAAAACCAAAAACCAAAAAAACAAAAACAAAACACAAAAAACCTAAAACAACAACAACAACAACAACAAAACAACCACTACCAACAAAAAGGTATCCTCTTTTAGGTTTATGTAGGGCTGGTAGTTCTGATTTGGCTGGTAATTATTTGAGTAAATGAAAACAAAACAACTTATCAATCTGGTGAAAACAATTTGTTAACTGTAGAAGGATAAAATAGAAAAGAACATGGCTCTCACATTTTAGTGTTTATTATAATCAGCTGGAAAGTTTAACATGTGTCGGATTCCTCTGCCTTACCTCTGGCACCTATAACTTACCAGGTTTGCAGCTGTCCTGGTGGTCAGAAGGCACTGGGAAGTGTGTTCTAGACATTTTCTAGGGCCTTGTCTACCTAGTAGACACCATTTCAGAGTCTATGGACCCCTCTGACTTACCTCCCTCCACATCATTTTTGTAGTTGGTGTTTCCTAGAATCAAGTGTTTTCTTTAGTCAACATAGTGCTAATCAACATAGTCCCTTCTCAGTCATACATACAGGGTCCTAGATCATCAAAATGAACTTTACACTCTAGCCCTGATTAGGTTACTGCCAAACTGGAGAAAACATTAAATGCCAATGCTAAGAATAGGCTGCTGAATATTTTAAATAACATGATCACAAGTTAGCTTTGCTATTTTTACTAAACGAAAGGCAGACACAAGGAGCAAGATGTTGAGGGCAACCACTTGGGGGAGGAGGCTGCTCTTAGAAACAATCCAGGAGATGGCAGCAGCAGCTCAACATTCATCAAGGGCCTCTAAATTAAACTGCCAACTGTGAACATCTAAATCTCCACGCACACTTTAATTTAGATTTGTTACTTAACACCCCCAAATTTTGACAATATCTGATGTCATAAACTAGTATGATAGACCTAAAAAGGATCAATAGTTTTCCTATTTTTATTAGTAAAGTTTTTGCCATACATATAAACAAAAAACTCCACATATATTTAGCTTGAGGATTTTTCATAAGTATAACACACTAACGTAACCAGCATCATAAAATTATCTGTAGTAACTTTAGTTAAAACCATCATTCTAATGAAGGTGTCTGCTCTCAGTTCCTTCAGAGTTCAGTTTACCTATTTTTTTGCTACACACATATAAGTAAATAATAGTAAATGTGCTCCTTAAGAATATTTAATATCTTAAGTGAAGTTCATTAACATGATCCAACAAAACAGTTTCATTTAATTATATGTTGCTTGATTATTACTGTGTAGCATTTGAATGAATATACTACAGTTGACTTAACTATTTTTAATCGATGAGCATCTAGCTAGATTATGGTTTCAAATTATTATGACCAATAAATATTCTAGTATATATCTTTTTTTAGACAAGTCATTTGCCCTAGCTGGCTAGAAATTAGCTACATAGTACATAGATCTATGTTGTCTCAAACTCACCTGTCTCTGACTCCTGAGTGCTGAAGTTAAATATGTACACCCCTACACCTGGCTCTAGTCTGTATCTTTTGTGGGAGTGCAAATTCAAATCAAGCTTTATTAAATATTAAGTACCTACCAAGAGATGGATTTTGGTCAGGACCATTCTCTGGAATTTCCCAGCTAGAATGACTTCTAGTCTATATCTTCTGATAAACATACATAGCCATCATTGCTGGGCATATTTCTAGAAGTAGAACTAACTATTGGGTTGCTAAGAATTTTCTGTCTCAGGGCTCTTAGGGGTCTTGTGCTGTGAGATAACCCCTGAAGCATGGCATAGTTGTTGTAACCAGAAAGGCAGATTCTTACTTCTCATGGGCCATTATGGGTTTTATTTGTGTGTGTATGCTATTTTAGCCCATTAACCAAATGACCTAAAAAATTACACAATTTAACAAGAGGCCCAGAATAAGAGAAGGCTTCATAATAGATACAAGCTATGGAGCAAAATGCTCTAATACTTGTACTACATGGTCCAGTAGACTCAGTGTCCCTGACAAATAGAGATGCTGCCTGGATCTTTTGGCAGGATCTAGAGCTAAACAGCATGGCCTCTAGGATTAAAAAATGAAGTTCAACTATCATTGGTGGATAAATACTTAAACACTGAAGAACAGCATTTAGCCTGTGAATGGGCCATACCACTGGACCTCTATGTTACTGAGCACTACTGTATTTTATATGACTTAGCAAGCCACAAAGTGAAGGTCAGGTCTTCACTGCCAAATGAAACTGATACATATAGGATTGCACTCAAACATGCACTGAAGGCATAAGTAGGTCACATAAAGAACAGATCCAAGCGCCACAGCCCCTACTTTAACTTTTTTATCTTCTCTCATCCAGGCTACATTTAAGAGGTCATGGGGAGTGTTCTGTCGGTGGCTGGCCAGGAAAAAAGATCAGTTCTGGTACATACTAATCAGTCCCTCTGATATGTCTCAGAAAAAAATCCCTGTGAAATCTGCTTGCCCTGGGGCAGGACTTTGAGTAGTGTACCTGGTTGTTGCTTTGCTGGAAGGAGGAAAGATCAGTTGTTGGACACATACCAATTCATAGGTGCTAACCAAGGTTTGGATGGATGGTTGAGACTTGGAAGAAATGTGATTGGAAAAATAGAAGAAAAGACATTTGAAAAGAGGCATTGTATAAAGGCTATATTTTACCTATGTCCTGAGAACTTGAATGAGGTTGAATTAAAAAGCAATGGACTCATTTGTTCAGTAGAAAAACTATCAGGACACAGTAGCTTTGAGCACTCATGCTGTGGTAGTTTTAATATGCTTGGCCCAGGGAGTGGGATTATTAGGATGTGTGGCCTTTTGGAGTAGGTGTGGCCTAGTGGAGGAAGTATGCCACTGTGTGAGTAGGTTTTAAGACCTTCCTCCTAGCTGCTTGGAATGCAGTTCTCTCCTGGTTGTCTTTGACTCAAGATGCAGAACTCTCACTTAGCTCCTTTTCCAGCACCATGTCTACCTGCCTGCTCCCATGCTTCCTACTATGATAATGATGAACTAAACCTCTGAAACTGCAAGCTAGGCCCAATTAAACGATTGCTATTATAAGAGTTGCCTTGGTCATGGTATCATTTCATAGCAATGGAAATCCTAACTACAATGCATGGTTACTACTCATTGTTCTTGGCTAAGAGTTTATATCACTGGCACCCCTTGTTCTCAAGCCTTTGAGTTTTGACTTAGCTATGCTACTGGCATCTCCAGTTCTCCAGTACTTGGATGGCAAGCCATTGAACTTTGAAGCTTTCATAATCATTTGACCAATTCCTTTATTAAGTCTCTTCTCATAAAACACCCCTCTCTATATCTATCTTTCTGTCTGTCTGTCTGCCTGTCTATCTATCTATCTATCTATCTATCTATCACATACGTATTTACATATTTGAGTACAAGAGACAACAGGAAAAATTCTTTATCTCTCCTCCACACCCTATATAAAGAAGCTCTTCCAGAAGTTTGTGGGTATATATAGAGAAACAAATATCTATTAATACTTGATTTGATACTCTGGGCAACCTTCAGTAATATAATGATTAGGTATAAAATGAGTAGTTTTGACTTAAGAAATCAGGTAGTTATTTAAAAAGAAAATTCTCCATGACTTTGAAGCATGCTCAGAGCCAACACTGTGGAAGAAATGAGGACAAAAGTCAAGATTGAACAGTAGACATATAAGAAATACATTAAATTTCAGTTGTTTCACTAGGCACTCACTCATGAGAGGTTCCTAGCTCTACTAAGGAATTAGGAAAAAAATGTTTAGTTTGATGTTAGACTCCTTGAATAGCTGAATTCTACACAATCACTTGGTAATGTCTACCATTTAAAGTGTCCTATTCTTTTAATGTATAAAAGTAGAATAATAGTACTAATTCTTTACTATAATCATGGTGAGGAATTGAGATGCTAAGATTCTTAGCACAGTGCCTCACACAGATTTCAAATGCTGAAATATAAATAAATAAAATAACCAACAAAAAAAGAAAGAAAAGAGAAAACAAAAACTAACCAACCAACTGAAAAACCTGCTGTCTTTTAAAAGAATACAACTAAAATCAAATTTAAACAGTAGAAAATTTCAAATTATTGAAGAAGCATTCTAGATAAATATATTTAAGTCAATATCATAAACAAAATTTTCAAAAGATGAAGTATGCATCTTCAAAAAGTCATTCTACTCAGGTTATAAAATCTGTCCAGGTTTTTGTAATTTTATCTTTTCTGTTTTATATAAAAATTGAAAATACAGGTTATAAATGAATTTCCTGTGTACATAAATGATTTATTATAAAAACACACTTTATATGAGGAGAACACTACGCTAAGCTCATACCTAGAGGAACATCTTTAGGAAGAGAACATCTGTTTTTCACAGCAATGTCTTTCCTTCTCATCTGTCTCGTTCCTGGTGATGCCCTAATAATACAACAGATCTCTGATGTGTTTGGAGAAAACTGAAAAAGAAAGGAAAGTAGTTATTGCATAATTCCTTCAAGTCCTATGTTTAATGCTGTCTAATTTAAAGTACAAATAATTTCAGTATTCTCAGTTAGAATGACAGAATCATATCAGAAAACAACAAGTAGCACCCAAATAAACAAGGATATGCACCATGTCCAAGGAATGGTTTAGTAATGGTGTTAGTACTGAAAAATGAAAAGAGATGATGAATTATCTTAGTTACTTTCCTATTGTGATAAAACACAATGAACAAAACAACTTATAAAAGAAAGACTTTAGTTTGGCTTATGGTTCCAGAAGGTGAGTACATATGGTGGAGTGAAGGCACGGCAGCAGGAAAAGCTGAAGGCACACATCTCAAACCACAAGCAGGATGTAGAAAGAGCAATGAGCATAGCACCTGGCTTTTGAAACCATAAAGTCTGTCTGCAGTTACACATCTCTACCAAAACATCACTCTTCCTAATCCTTCCCAAACAGGAAGGACCTGTATTTAAACACATGAGCCTTTGGGGGCCAGGTCCGTTCAAATCACCATAGAATGGATCAAGCACCAAGAGAGCAGGTACTTATTGGGAGGCTAAAGTGAATCATGATTTGAAACACGTTGGAGGGAGTATTTATAATGTCCTGATTTACTGTCTAAATGAGGGGAACAAAGGTGTTGATTTACTTCTTATTTAAACCATACACACCCTCTTTTGTACAGATGCTATTTTATAGCCACATCTGCTCTCTTATGCCTTTCAACAGCCTCTTCCCATCTCAAAAGCAGGACAGAGAATTATCCCGAGGGCCTATCAGATCATTTCCTTCTTGGAAGATTTCTGACCATTCAGGGTAGAAGTTGTGTGTTGCAATGAATGAACTGAACTGAACACACATCAGTAGATGCTGAGATGCCCAGCCCAAGGAGCCTTGTCCTTCAGAGCTCTTAGCTGTCCACATATGTAATGTTGTTAGCCTGGAAAGTCAGCCATGATTTCACAGCTGCCAAGCACTACTTACAATCGAGATTGTTCAATTATCTTTCCTCATCTATAATATTTACTATGACTGCATAATAAGTCATTAGCATACAGAGAGAGTATATATGTGTGTTCATGTGGAGTATATATGTTCAGTGGAGAGTAACAGGGTGGAGAGGAAGAAAGAGAGAGGGTTGTTTCTTGTTTAATGCTATGTATTAGAGGGTGGCTAATCCACGAGCTTTTGGGATTCTCTTGTCTCTAAGAACAAATCATTTTAGGGGATTCTCAAACAAGGTGGAGGCAAGGCCCAATACCCGAGGCTGTTCTCTGGCATCCAAATGTGGGCTATGGCATCTGCACACATATTTGTAACTCCATATATGCACATACATGCACACAAATAGAATTCATAACATTCTGGCACAGCACAATGAAAAAAATGAGACATGGCAAGAAATTTCACAACATAGTTTCCTGAACTACCTAAGTTCTAGTTGCAAAACACAAAAGAGAACAAAACATTGATAATCTAGAATTATTATACTTAACTTTGTATATAATACAATTCTCAGATAATTAAATTAGATAATGGCACTGTTAAAACTGAGTACCTCCTTGTAAAAGTAAAGTTAGATGCTCACAAAACAAGTAAGTCAAAGTAGATTTTACACTTAACAGTGAGATCTACAGCTCTTTAAAGAGAACATAGGCAGCAGCTTCCTGGTACTCAATTGATCATCAATTTTGTATAACACCAAAGATATAGATTACAAAAGAAAAATTAGACAACTTAAACATGAAAATTTCAAATGTTGTGCTTCAAATGATTCTATGTGCAGAATAAAAAGGCAGTTCATGAAAGTGGAGAAAGGATGTGCAGGACAGGCAGCACCAGGTACGCTGAGAACATCCCGAGTCTAACATTGCTTGGGAGGCAGCCTGTCAGGCTACTGCCTGTGCCCAGAACCTGGGCAGCTCTGTGGGTGTCTGTGTGCCAGCTCTGTCAGGGGACGTTTGCCCTGCAGATTGATTGGCACTTGGAGGGGTTTCCTGAGGTGTCCAAGCAGAGACAAACCAAGTATAACATTGCTTGGGGCAAGGCACACCAGGGCTCCAACAGCACCCAAGAGTAGGGAAGCACATCAGCAATCTGTGCCAGGGGAAACCCAGTCATCCAGTGGTGCAGAAATAGCCTTACAGGCTCACAGGAGGTTCAAGCACCAGCCAGTGACAACAGGACCAACTACTGCCAGAGACAACCAGATGGCAAAAGGCAAATATAGGAACATTACTAACAGAAATCAAGGCAATATGGCAGCATCTGAACCCAATTCTCTAACAACAGCAAGTCCTGGATACCCCAACACACCAGAAAAACAAGATTTAGATTAAAATCACTGGTCATAATGCTGTTAGAGGAACACAAGAAGGACCTAAATAAATCTCTTAAAGAAATACAGGAGAAAATGGATCAAAATGTAGAAGCCATTACAAGGGAAACACAAAAATCACTTAAAGAAATTCAGGATAATATGGGTCAAGAGAAAGAAGCCAATAATGAGGAAATGCAAATGTAACTTGAAGAAATACAGGAGAACTTGGGTCAACAGGCAAAAGTCATGAAAGAGGAAACATAAAAATCTCTTAAAGAATTACAGGAAAATACAGACAATCAAGTGAAGGAACTGAGCAAAACCATCCAGGATCTAAAAACAGAAGTAGAAACAACTAAGAAATCACAAAGTGAGACAACTTTGGAGATAGAAAACCTTGGGAAGAAATCAGGGCCCATAGATGCAAATATCAACAACAGAATACAAGAGATAGAAGAAAGAATCTCAGTTGCCAAAGATACCATAGAAACCATTGACTCAACAGTCAAAGAAAATGCAAAATGCAAAAATCTTGTAATCCAAAACATCCAGGAAATCCAGGACACAATGAGAAGACCAAACCTAAGGATTATAGTTATAGATGAGAGTGAAGATTTACAACTTAAAGGACCAGCAAATATCTTCAACAAAATTATGGAAGAAAACTTCCCTAACCTAAAGAGAGAGATGCCCATGAATATACAAGAAGCCTACAGAACTCCAAACAGACTGGACCAGAACAGAAATACTTCCCATCACATAATAATCAAAACCCCAAATGTATTAAACAAAGAAAGAATATTAAAAGCAGTAAGAGAAAAAGACCAAGTAACATATAAAGGAAGACCTATCATAATTACACCAGACTTCTCACCAGAGACCATGAAAGCTAGAAGATCCTGAGCGGAGCTCATGCAGACTCTAAGAGAACACAAGTGCCAGCCCAGACTACTATACCCAGCAAAACTCTCAATCACCAGAGATGGAGAAACCAAGATATTCCATGATAAAATCAAATTTACACAATATCTTTCCACAAACCCAGCCCTACAAAGGATAATCGGTGGAAAACACCAATACAAGGAGAGAAACAGCACCCTGGAAAAAGCAAGATAGTAACCTTTTTCCATCAAACCCAAAAGAAGATAACCATTCATATATAAATATAACATCAAAAATGACAGGAAGTAACAATGACTATTATTAATATCTCTTAACATCAATGGACTCAATTCCCCAAGCAAAAGACATAGACTAACAGACTGGATATGTAAACAGGACCCTACATTTTGCTGCATACAGTAAACGCACCTCAGTGTCAAAGACAAACACTACCTCAGAGTAAAAGGCTGGAAGACAATTTTACAAGCAAATGATCTCAGGAAACAAGCCGGAGTAGCCATTTTAATATCAGATAAAATTGACTTTCAACCTAAAGTCATCAAAAGAGACATGGAAGGACACTTCTTACTGGTCAAAAGAAAAATCCACCACGAAGAGCTCTCAATTCTGAACATCTATGCTCCAAATGTAAGGGCACCCTTATTCATAAAAGAAACTTTACTAAAGCTCAAAGCACACACTGTACCTAACACAATAATTGTGGGTGACTTCAACACTCCACTCTCCTCAGTGGACCAATAAGGAAAACAGAAACTAAACAGGGACACAGTGAAACTAATTGAAGCTTTGGACCAACTGGATTTAACAGATATATATAGAACATTTCATCCTAAAGCAAAAGAATATACCTTTTTCTCAGCACCTCATGGTACCTTCTCCAAGATCAACCATATAATTGGTCACAAGACAGACCTCAACAAATATAAGAAGATCTAACTAATCCTATGCCTCTTGTACTGGCTGGTTTTGTGTGTCAACTTGATACAGGTTGGAGTTATCACAGAGAAAGGAGTTTCAGTCGGGGAAGTGCCCCCATGCAATCCATCTGTGGGGTATTTTCTCAATTAGTGATCAAGGCGGGAGGGCCCCTTGTGGGTGGTACCATCTCTGGGCTGGTATTCTTGGGTTCTATAAGAGAGCAGGCTGAGCAAGCCAGGGGAAGCAAGCCAGTAAGGAACATCCCTCCATGGCTTCTCCATCAGCTCCTGCTTCCTGACCTGCTTGAGTTCCAGTCCTGACTTCCTTTTGTGATGAACAATAATGCAGAACTGTAAGCTGAATAAACCCTTTCCTCCCCAACTTGCTTCTTGGTCATGATGTTTGTGCAGGAATAGAAACCCTAAGTAGGACAGCTCCTATCAGATCACTATGGAGTAAGAGTGGTCTTCAATAGCAACAAAAATAACAGAAAGCCCACATACACATGGAAGCTGAACAATACTCTACTCAGTGATATTTTGGTAAAGGAAGAAATAAAGAAATCAAAGACTTTCTAGAATTTAATGAAAATGAAGGCACAACATACTCAAATTTATGGGACACAATAAAAGCAGTGCTAAGAGAAAAACTCATAGCCCTGAGTGCCTCCAAAAAGAAACTGGAGGGAGCACTAGCAGCTTAACGACACACCTTAAAGCCCTGGAACAAAAAGAAGCTAATTCACCCAAGAGGAGTAGAAGACAAAAAATCATCAAACTCAGGGCTGAAATCAATCAAGTAGAAACAAAAAGAACCATACAAAGAATCAACAAAACCAGGAGCTGGTTCTTTGAGAAAATCAACAAGATAGATAAACCCTTAGCCAGACTAACCAAAGGGCACAGAGGCAGGTCCAAATTAACAAAATTAGAAATGAAAAGGGAGATATAACAAGAGAAACTGAGGAAATTAAAAAAAAATCATAAGCTACTACTACAAAAGCCTATACTCAACACAACTGGAAAATCTGGAGGAAATGGGCAATTTCCTAGACAGATACCAAATACCAAAATTAAATCAGAATCAAATAGACCATCTAAACAGTCCCATAACCCCTAAAGAAATAGAAAGAGTCATAGAAAGTCTTTCAACCAAAAAAAGAACAGGACCAGATGGTTTTAGTGCAGAATTTTATCAGACCTTCAAAGAAGACCTAACACCAATACTCTTCAAACTATTCCACAAAATAGAAACAGAAGAAACACTACCCAACTCGTTTCTACGAAGCCACAATTACACTGATACCAAAACCACACAAAGATCCAACAAGGAAAGAGAACTTCAGGCCAATTTCCCTTATGAATATCGATGCAAAAATACTCAGTAAAATTCTTGCCGACCGAATCCAAGAACACATCAAAACGACCATTCACCATGGCCAAGTAGGCTTCATCCCAGGGATGCAGGGATGGTTCAATATATGGAAATCCATCAATGCAATCCACGATATAAACAAACTCAAGGAAAGAAACCACATGGTCTTTTCATTAGATGCTGAAAAAGCTTTTGACAAAATTCAGCATCCTTTCATGCTAAATGTCTTGGAAAGAACAGGAATTCAAGGCCCATACCTTAACATAGTAAAAGCAATATACAGCAAACCGGTAGCCAGCATCAAACTAAATGGAGAGAAACTTGAAGCAATCCCACTAAAATCAGGGACTAGACAAGGCTGCCCCTTCTCTCCATATCTTTATAATATAGTACCTTGAAGTCCTAGCCAGCACAATTAGACAACATAAGGAGATCAAAGGGATACAAATTGGAAAGGAAGAAGTCAAGCTATCACTATTTGCAGATGATATGATAGTATACTTAAGTGACCCAAAAAAACTCCACCAGAGAACTCCTACAGCTGATAAACAATTTCAGCAAAGTGGCTGGTTATAAAACTCAAGCAAATCAGTAGCCTTCCTATACTCAAAGGATAAGCAGGCTGAGAAAGAAATTAGAGAAATGACACCCTTCACAATAGCCACAAACAATATAGGTGTGACTCTAACCAAACAAGTGAAAGATCTGTATGACAAGAACTTCAGGTCTCTGAAGAAGGAAACTGAAGAAGACCTCAGAAAATGGAAAAATCTTTCATGCTTATGGATTGGCAGGATTAATATAGTAAAAATGGCCATCTTGCCAAAAGCAATCTACAGATTCAATGCAATCCCCATAAAAATCCCAACTCAGTCCTTCATAGAGTTAGAAAGAGCAATTCTCAAATTCATCTAGAGTAACAAAAAAACCCAGGATAGCTAAAAACTATTCTCAACAGTAAAAGATCTTCTGGGGGAATGTGTATCCTGGACCTCAAGTAGTACTATAGAGCAAGTGTTAAAAACTGCACAGTGTTGGTACAGTGACAGGCAGGTAGATCAATGGAATACGATTGACGACTCAGAAATGAACCCATACACCTATGGACACCTATGGTCACTTGATCTTCGACAAAGGAGCTGAAAACATCTAGTGGAAAAAAGATAGCCTTTTCAAAAAATGGTGCTGGTTCAACTGGAGGTCAACATGCAGAAGATTGCAAATTGATCCACTCTTATCTCCTTGTACTAAGCTCAACTCCAAGTGGATCAAGGACCTCCACTAAAACCAGACACACTGAAACTAATAGAAAAGAAACTGAGGAAGACCCTTGAGGACATGGGCACAGGGGAAAAGTTCCTGAACAGAACACCAATAGCTTATGCTCTAAGACCAAGAATTGACAAATGGGACCTCATAAAATTACAAAGTTTCTGTAAGGCAAACGACACTGTCAAAAGGACAAAACGGCAACCAACAAATTGGGAAAAGATCTTTACCAACCCTAAATCCGACAGAGGGCTAGTATCCAATATATACAAAGAACTCAAGAAGTTAGACTCCAGAGAACTAAATAACCCTATTAAAAATGGGGTACAGAGCTAAACAAAGAATTTTCACCTAAAGAATTTCGAATGGCTGTGAAGCACCTTAAGAAATGTTCAACATCATTAGTCATTAGGGAAATGCAAATCAAAACAACCCTGAAATTTCACCTCACACCAATCAGAATGGCTAAGATTAAAAACTCAGGAGACAGCAGGTGTTGGTAAGGATGTGGAGAAAGAGGAACACTCCTCCACTGCTGGTGGGATTGCAAGCTGGTACAACCACTCTGGAAATCAGTCTGGCAGTTCCTCAGAAAACTTCCAGAGGACCCTGCTATACCACTCCTGGGCATATACCCAGAGGATTCCCGGGCATGCAATAAGGACACATGCTCCACTATACTCATGGCAACCTTATTTATAATATCCAGAAGCTAGAAAGAACCCAGATGTCCCTCAATGAAGGAATGGATACAGAAAATGTGGTATATTTACACAATGGAATAATACTCAGCAATTTAAAACAATGAATTCATAAAATTCTTAGGCAAATGGTTGGAACTGGAAAATATCATCCTAACTGAGGTAACCCAATCACAAAAGAACACACATGGAATGCAGTCACTGATAAGTGGATATTAGCCCAGAAGCTCTGAATACCAAAGACACAATTCACATATCAAATGACTCACAAGAAGGAGGAAGGAGAAGCTCCTAGTCCTGGAAAGGCTTGATGCAGCAATGTAGGGGATTATCAGAATAGAGAAGTAGGAGTGATTGGGGATTGGCTGAGGGAAAGGGCTTAAGGGACTTATGGGGAGGAGCAAACCGGGAAAGGGGAAATCATTTGGAATGTAAACAAAGAATATAGAAAAAAAAAAAAGAAGGGATGTGCAGGTCACAGATTTGTCTGGGCACACATAAAGGATGATAGTCTCAATGTACAGCATAATAAGTACTTTTTTTTTAGCAATTGAAAAAAATTGAGAGCCGGGCAGTGGTGTCGCACACCTTTAATCCCAGCACTTGGGAGGCAGAGGCAGGCAGATTTCTGAGTTTGCGGCCAGCCTGGTCTACAGAGTGAGTTCCAGGACAGCCAGGGCTACACAAAGAAACCCTGTCTTGAAAAAGCCAAAAAAAAAAAAAATTGAAAATATTACCTCATTTGAAGAACTTTCTTGCCAACTTGACACAGGAACAATTTCACTTGAGTTAACATAATTGCTGACATTTGGAAATAGTTCTTCAAAAGATACATTTTGCACTGGAGACAAATCAATCTATACAATAATATAACTCCTTTTAAAGTTTTTAAAAACAATTAGCTTTAGGTAATTAATATCAAAAGTACTATCTTATTGAAGCATTTTCTTGTATATCTGATGCACAAATAATTTCATTTGAATAAACATAATTAATTACATTTAGAAATAATTAGAAGTAATTCTTCAAATCATGTTTAACTGTGGATAAATCAATATACAAATAATTTTCTCACTAAAGCCAAACAGAATACAAAATCACAAATACTGGCAATGATGTCCAGGCACATTGCCAGTTAAGATGTAAAATGTTGCAAGTCCTGTGGAAAAGACTTTCTAGAAAACCTAAAAGTGCCCCTACCATATGACCTAGAAACTCTACTCCTGGGTATATTCTCAGAGAGACTGAAAATAAGGAACTTATACACATTCATAATTTTACCTCCAGTGTTTATAACAACCAAAGCACAAATAACCAAAATGTCCACTGACTGACAGACACATAAACAAAATATGATGTTATAACAAACGCTTTCATCTCTAAACTGTAATTTCATGTGTGTGTGTGTGTGTGCGCGCGCGCGCTGTGGTGTGATGTGTGTTTGTGGTGTGTTTGGTGCGTGGGGTATGGGGTATGTATTGAGATGTGTGTTGGGGTGTGTGGGGAGTGTGTGTATATGTGATATGGTATGTGTGTGTATGGTATGTGGTATATTATGTGTATGGTGTGTTGTGTTTTGTGGTGTGTGGTATGGTGTGTGTGTATGGTGTTGTGTGTATGGTGTGGTGTTTGTGTGTGGTATGCTGTGTATATATGTGTTGGTGTGCACATACCTCTGTACTTAGGTGAAAATCAAAGACCGTCTTTAAGGAGTTGATTTTTACCTTTCACAGTGTGTGTCCTGTGGATAGAACTCAGGTTATATGAAGTGCCCTTACTCACTGAGCCACCTCCCATTATCTGGTTTTTAAAACTAGTTCATTTTATGTGTATGGGTGCTGTGGTTGTACAGCATGTGTATGTAGTACCTGTTTAGGGCAGAAGAGGGTGTTGGATTCCCTGGACCTGGAGTTACAGAGGGTTATGCTGGGAATCAAACTCCAGTCCTATGAAAGAACAGTCAGTGATCTTAGCTACTGAACCATGTCTTCAGTCCTTGGAAGTAATTTCTGACACATGCTGTCAGGTGCATAAACTTGAAGGTATAATATTTGTGAATTACATTAGTCATAAAAGGAGGAATACTGCTGGGCATGGTGGAATACACCCATAATTCCAGCTACTAGGGGAGGTGGAGGCACAAAGGTCAACTGACCGAAGATAAGTCAGACCCTGTCTCAAAAACCAGAGGAGTAAGAAATGTGCAGTTTTAACTATATGAGGCACTCAAGATAGTTCACTTCACACACAGAAAGCAGAGAGGTGACTGTCAGGGCCTGGGGGATGGGTCTACAGGAAGTTACTAGTTAATAGGTATGAAATCTCAGTTTTACAAGATAAAAAGAATTCTAGAGCTAGACAGAGATGATAGCTATACAGAAATGTTCAATGAACAGATAAACATGGTTAAAATTCTAAATTTTATGTTACATATATAGAAAGGCTGGCTGGTCATGGCAGTTATATGACTTTAATCCAACCTTCCAAAGACAGGGTTGGACTGATCTCCATGCATTCAAGGGTAACCTGGTTTACACAGAGAGTTCAAGGCCAGTCAAGGCAGGTGGGGAAAGAAAGGGAAGGGGGAAGGGGAGAAAAATTTGTGACCTGGCAAGTTTGGGGCTAGAGAGATGGTTCAGCCGTTAAGAATGTGTACTGCTCTTGCAAAGGACCTGAGTTTAGTTCCAGCAACCTCATCACTAATTTCACAACCACCTGTAACTCCATCTGCAGGGGATCTGATGCCCTCTCTTGGCTTCTGTGGGCACTCACATTCAGGTGCACACACCCACACACAGACACGTACATGTAATTAAAAATAAAATCTTTATTAAAAACAAAGCTCTAAAACAAACCACATATAGATAGTATTACCAAGGAAAGTGTTTACGAAGCAGAAAAGCACAGGCATTACTCTTGCAGGCAAATGCCATGGTACAACATCAACAGATGAACGGGAAGAAGAGATGTCAGAAAATAGATCCCATAAGGGCCAAAAGCTATACTTACCACAAACTCAGCTATGTCTGAAGATGGGGTACTTGTTAGCAGGGCTTTGCTTTGATTATCAGGAAGAATACAACCTTTTTTCTATAAATATGTGCATAATAGGAAATTATCAGGAATAAAATATTTTTAAAATAGTAATTCAAAGTTAGTACACTAAGCCATAGGTAATAATAATAATACAATCCTTTTTCTTTGAATTAAAATTTAAACCACCTGATAGGAAACTGAAGGATTTTCTGGGCTAAACTAGGTCAAACAACTCTGAATAGAATTGTATATGATGACTGAACTACCAACCAAAGAACATACATGGGAGGGACCGACGTCCCCCATACGTATGTGGCAGATGTGCAGCTTGGTCTTCAGTGCAGGTCCCCCAACAACTAGAGCAGAGGATGCCCCTGACTCTGTTGCCTTCCTGCCTGTGAATCCTGTTCCCCTAGCTGGGCTGCCTTGTCTGGCTTCTGTGAGAGGATGTGCCTAGTACTGCAGTGACTTGATGTCCCAGAGTGGGTTGGTACCTCTGGAAGGAGGTCCCCTTCCCAGAGGAGAAGGGGAAGAGAGTATGGGGAAGGTTCTGTGTGAGAGGAGTACTGGGAGGAGGGGAGGCAGTGATCGGGATGTAAAGTGAATAAATAAATTAATGAAAAAAAGAATTGATTGCATCTGGTATTCATTTAGGAAGAGAAGCTGGAATAGTAAGTAGGGAACAGTGCTTTGATTACTTTTTTAAACTGCCTTAAAATTATTTGCAGGATTTGTTTAGTTCCTGGAATACTAATGTACTTTTTTTTACATAGTTCCAGACTTTTAAATTAAATACTGTAAATTGTCACACTGCTGTAACAAAATAGACAAGAAGCAAGAGGAAGGGTTCACTGTGGCTCACTGTTCAAGAGTACAAATTCACCGAGGTGGAGAAGGCGTGTTGGTGGGAGCTGGCCACACTGCATCCCTGGCCAGGAAGCAGGGGGGAGGGGGTTGTGCTTAGCCTTTTAGCTTTTCTCTCTGTGGTCCAGGACCCCAGCACATGGAATGTTGTCACTCCTACTCAGGGTGGATCTTTTACCGCAATTAACCAAATCTATACCAACCACTCACAGACATGACCATAGACTATCTTGTAGATGATTCTAGGTCCTATCAAGTTGATGATCAATTTGATGATCATACACGCCCAAGGAAGTTAAATCTGTTGAAGATACTGGTAGGAGCAGCATATTTTGAATTTTTATCAATATTGTTCCTAATCTATTACAGTTCTTTGTGTTTTCCATGGTGGGGTCTTTTATGAAAAGTTTGCTATTTCTTATATAAACATATGTAGTTTTTAAGTTAAATAGTTATTAATAAATACTTAATATAAATATAGGTGAAGAATTTGTTTAAATCAGAATTTTCCCAAACAGCTTAAAAATTAAGTTCCATGACATGCACAAGCCATCATAAGACACATACTAAAACATAAAGAAAATATAATAAAATTTTTGAAACATTACTAAACAGTTACAATAATAACCCATGTTTCAGTTTGATATGCACTAAATGTTAAGTTTATAAGTGTATTTTATTCAATATTATTGTTATTCAAACTTTTTATCCTATATTTTAATGTACATTTTAATGGAAAGACTATATATAAACAAAGTGGATGTGGAGAGCAGGAGAGAAACGAGAGGGGAAACGGAGAGGTAAAGATGCAAGAGGAGGGAGAAGCTTGAAGAGGCCAAGAGGAAAAAAGAGAAGCTGATTGATAGGAGGGAGACGAGAAAGGAAAGACAAAGGTAAAGAGACAGAGCCACAGGTGTGTGTGGGGGGGAAAAGGATAGTGTGGAGCAGGGAGACAGAGACAGGAACCAGAGACAGCTCGACACTGAAAGAGAGAAAACACAGGCACCAAAGAAGAAAGAAACGGGTAGAAAAGCCAAGCTGAAGTGTATGGGCAGAGCGACAGGTGGATAGCTTTATTGCCAGCTACTAGCTGCCCTTCCAAATCTTGGATTCCATAAGCCCACAGTGCCTTTCTGATAAGTCTCTCCTCTTGAATGTTGGTGATTGTTATATGATGCTAAATTTGAGTCTGAGACTTGAACTCTGATATAAAATCAAAAATCAAAGTTAAGTCTGTGTTAGTTTTGTTCCATTTTTCTTTTCTTTCACTCTGGTTTTCTTCTGACATCATCTATTTAAACTAATCTAGAATGGATTATTAAGAAAATTGTTATAAAAATGTATGGGTACATTTGCTTGGTTCTGAATATATTAGCTCTAACTTATCAGCTATATACAATGAGGACTGGACTACCTTTAGGATTGGTGAGCAAGGATTACAAAGAGTATATGCAGAGAGAACCTACAGATTCTGGAGAGGAGACACTCAGTGAGCTAGCTCTAGCATCATTCTGGCAGCCTGGTGGGGGTGGGGGGGTAAGGGGTGGAGGGTGGGGGTGGTAGTGGAGTGGGAGTGGGGGTGGGGTGGTGGTGGTGGTGGTGAGCGTTGGGGGGGTCTCTGTTCAGATTTCCCAGAACAAAGAGGCTGCTGCTGGTGCACTGCAGGGGGTAGGTTTAGTGGTAACTGAGCTGCAGCATCTTTAGATCTTTAGAGGCAATGGTCAGGCTGAGGCCATTGCCTGAGATTCCAGCCGAGTCCTGAGCGCAACAGCATAATGTAGTCTTGTATGATGCAGTCTTTGCTTCAGAACTCCCCATTCGATCCAGACAGCCACCGTCCCATCCCTCCCTTACTTCTTTTCTCAGGTATCACCTGCTGCAACCAGTCACTGGGACTCTTAATTATATCTCAGAACCTGCTTTGCAGGGGTCCCAATGATACTATCAACTCTCAGTTCACTTTACAAAGCATTAGCTTGCAAGTATTAGCATATAGCTTGAGTGCAGCTATAGAATTTAGTTGCATCCTATTTTCTCTGTAGTTGTTAAGAAAATTTGTATTTCTAGATCTTCCTAATCAGTACATTTTATAGCCTTTCTAAGAATGATGAGTTAATAAAATACCAGGACTTACCAGCACAGGTTCCAGGGGCTGAGGCAGCAGAGCATCCCTGACTGCATTGTTTTCAAGAGCTGAACTAACAGGGGAGCACAAAGCCTTGCTGTCTGGATGACCAGAGCTCAACTTTGTTTGAACAAGTGGACCTCTATCTTCAGGTTTGTTTTCAGGCTGAAACACATTCACAATATGAACTATAATTCACAATGCTATAAAGCATTCTCAGGTGTCCTATTACTTCTTCTAACTGTAAAAAATAAGATTTAAACTTGAAGACAAATGATTTTCTAGGAAAAAAGAATATAGGGATATATTATATATTGTGTATTGTGTATTGTATATTGTATATCATATATTATATATTACACATAATATATTATAATCATATTATATCATATATTATATAGCATATATTATATATCATATATATCACATATCATACATCATACATCATACATCATACATCTTATATCATATACATATACCATATACCATATACCATATATCATATATCATATCATTTCATATATTATATTATATATCCCTATTATATGTTCATGGATATATATATATATATGTATATATATATATATATATATATATATATATATATCCCTATAAAAAAATCCAAAGCCGGACATATGCTTAAAAATAATGCATTCCATATATTTAAATGAAAATCTGGTAAAAGACAAAATAGGTTGAACCCAGTTCTCACATTTAAGGTGATAACTCTCACACTGTGATAAGGTTGGGAATGTGGCCTGATCAGTGGCCAAGATTTGGCCAGCGGGGGTCAGGACTTGGGTAAAAAGGAGCTAGAAAACCCAAATAATGTTCTGCAAAAACAAAATAAATTATGAGATCTGTTCATGAAAACCTAAAATTATACTGGAAAATATTAAATATATTTATTATTGTCTTTATTATAAAATAATCTATATTTAAGAAACCATATCCTAAAGAAAATTCTCTTAATATTAGAACATGTTAACCATCACAAAGTGTGTTGTTTTGTTAACTAATCCCTAAACTGAATATTACACATGGTCATTGTTTCCAGTTATGGATTTGTCTCGTGGTTTCATAATATATTTATAGTACTTAAAATATAAGCATGTCAAACATAAGTAGGCAGGTACAATTTGAATTTCACATAAAATTAGGTAGTGATGGTCTAATCATGAGGATTTTAAGTTGGGTGAGGGTATCCAGAGATGCAGAGTGTGGGAAAGGAAATAGGAGCTATGAAGGTATAGCCCCTGGCCACAAGTAAACGAGAGACTAGGGTCAAGAGCAAAGCATGCGGCAGCCTCAGCTGACTTCCTTCCTCCGAAGGCTTTAGCCCTTGAAGACAGACATCTCCTTCAGCCTTGCCTTCTAAACAGCTCCATCCGCCAGGCAGTGGACATGCACAGCTGTCCTCTCAGTCCCTTGACATCTATGTTGCCTTTTCCCTCACGCCTTTACAGTCCCCGTTAAAGCCAAGCCCTTGCTCCAATAGTAACTACAGAATCATCAATTCAGACAGCTTCCTATGCCCTCCTAATCCTTATTTAAGTGTGTTAAGTGAAATAACATGCCCCCTTCGTTAAAACGTTTAGTCCATGGATCCTGTTACTGTGTATCTTCGCCATGGCCCTTCTTCAGTCTTCTTTCTAGCTTATCTAACCTGTATGTCATTATTCACCAGCACAACTAATTTCTTATCCCTGCTCCTCATATCACAGACACCTGGCAAATCTTCAGCCCCAGACAAGCCCTCACTCCCATATCCTCTGGCCATCAGTGTAAGGAACACTGGTCCAATTGTATAACCTGGCAAATCACAGGCTCAGCAAAAGTTGCCTCACACAAACAACTCTATTACACATGTCTACCTTCTTACGGCCATCTCACATGTGCTCCGGCTTCTTCATACATGTCTTCTTCCCTTTGCAAGTTCCAGCTGAAAAACATTCACCATACACCCCATAGCAACAGTAACTAACAGGATGCCACTTAAGATGCAAAACTGTCAAGGTTCAGTGCAAAATGTGAGGCTCTTGTTTCAAAATCATTAAGAATTTGAAGATAGAGTAGAATACTGAATGTGGTATGTGCCCTTGTGAGTGCAAATTCAACCCTCCCCCACTGCATTTATAAACCCACCACAATGGAAATAACCTTTCTGTTAAAGGACCAGCACCCATGCTTAAATTCTAGACTGATGCCTTCTCATCTTCCCAAGGACTTTTCTCTTCAATATAATATGAATATTTAAAAATAATATCGTGCTTCTTACACAGTTTTATTGAGACACAATTCAGTATATGCTAAAGTTCACTTATGTATGAAATATTTTAAAGATCTTTTTAGGGTCATGCAACTATTACCACGATTTAGTTTTAGAACATTTTTGTTCCCAAAGTCTCATATTAGTGGCAAATTTCCATTCTACTACAGCAATACTAAGTAACCCTTTCTCTAATTCTGTCTTTATATATTTTCCACCCTGGTATTTCTTGTAAATGGAATCATAGAGTGTGTGGTCTTCTGTGATTTGCTTTTTTCATGTAGTGTACATGTTTTTGTGATGATAGATATTTTTCTTTTTCTTTGGCATAAAGTTAAAATAGAATTGCTGGATCCACATTTAAATTTTGAAGACTCAATAAACTGTTTTTCCAAAATGGCCATGCCATTTCACATTCCCAGCAGGATCTATGGAATTCCAATTTCTCCATATCCTCACCAATATTGTTATTGCCTGTTTTATTGTGGCTCTCTTACTGGGTGTGAATAAGTATATTATTGTACCTTTGACTGGCATTTACTCAGTGCATGAGTATAGTGAACATCATTTCACCTGCTATTGGGCACTGGAGGATAATTGAGCCATTTTAAAAACCAGGATAGCATAATAATAGATTTATATTCAGGAAGAGACATATTTGATAAGCATAGCTATTGAAACAAGGTAGAACACACAGTAGCAAAGAAGTAGCATTAATGCAAGACAGAACATACTTCAGTTGCAAAGTATTGTGTGAGAGACGGGGCACACCTGTAGACGTTGCATTATGGAGTAGACGTTCTAATTGAAGGACAAGGACAGGTATCCAGGAGGAATGAGAAAGAAGAGAATAGAGAAAGCATGTGGAAGACTTTCTTTTGAATTGAAATTTGGGTGAAATTTAACTAGATCTCCAGGCCATAGGATGCTCCAGTTGCCTACTGGGTAAAATTCAATGCAATGCCCCATTTTTCTGTCCACCATTTTTAGTAGCCTTCAAAAGTGATCTGATATAGCTAGTTTTTTAGTAAAAAAGGCTTCTTGAGACCCAGTCTCTCCATTCAGTTGCTACTCTTTTTTTCTTTTCTGCTATTTCCCCCTCAGTCTTGCACTTTGCTTCCGCTCCTTCAGCTGCAGCTTCTTGGTCTTCAGCATCTCTTCATGCTTGGTGAGCCAGCGGCACGAGGTTCTAGTCTTCTTCAGTCTTGGGTCCAGAGGCTTGTCTTTCTTGCCCTTGTAGAATTTCCTGAGGTTTCCTTTTTGAGTTGGGTTAATGACAGTGAGGACACAGACACTGGATTTGCAGATTTGTATTAGGAAGCTTGGATGTGGTGCAACCTGTTACCTTGGCAATGCCAAGCTGGGACAGCTTCACCTTCAGATCATCCAGTTGTTTCAACAGCTCCTCCTTCTTGCCCCAAAGGTCCCAAGCCTTATTATTATTGGTCATGGCTGAGTATAGGGTTGGGTTCTATACATAATTATGAATTGCTCCCCACTTCCAAAGCTCTAACCTAGTCCAATTTGGCTTGACTCTCATTGGTCTATTAAAATTGTTCTCACTATTCTTTTTGAAATTAATGAAATTTTTGAGCAGTTTTAAATTCACACCAAAGATGAACAGAAATGCTGAGTTCTCAGACAGTCCTGTACACCCCTCCCCACTGTTACCATCCTATATTTGGTATTGTGTTTGTCATCATCAATGAATCTACACTCATATCAGTAGCATCTAAAAATCTGCAATTAACTTGGGGTTCACTCAATGTTGTATATATGCTGTAGTTTTGGATAAATGTTTAGTATGTATCCACCATGTACTATCATAAAGGAGAGCTTCTTTGCCCTAACAAATATCCTCGATACTCCACTTCCTCATCCCTTTCTCCTTCCAGTTCCTAGAAACCCGTAGGTTTTGTTCATTTTTATTATCTGCACAGTTTTGCCTTTTCTAGAATATCATGGAGTTAGAATCATATAAACCTGTTCAGATAAGATTTTTTTCCACATGGCTTGACAACCCCGTTGCTTTACAATTATTATTAGTGTGCTCTTGTGTGTGAGGACAGGCACCCCTGCACCATGGCATGCCTGAGAAGGAGAGGACAGTGTTGGGAACCGCTTCTCTCCTACCACAGGTGCTGGGGATCAGACTCACATTATCAGGCTTGTACAACGAGAGCCCTTGCCTGCTGCTCGTCTGCCCACTCACTGCTTGTTCACACCATTTGGAGACTCTACAGTCTGTTTATGCTCATCCACTGAGAAAGCGGCTTGGTCACTGGCAAGTTCTGGAGATGATGGACCAAGCTGCTATGAACATCCACATGCACTCCACAGTTTGTGTGGACTGAAGATTTCCCTTCATTGGGTAAACACTAAGATGATTGCTGTGTCATAGGTAAATGCATGCTCAGTTCTGCTAAAAGAAATGCACAAACTTGTCTTCCAGCATGGCTGTGTCATTTGCATCCTCCCAGCAATGGCCAAGTGCTCCTGTGACTACACATCTGCAGCAGAATTTGGCATTGTCAATGTAGATGCAAGATATTCTACAGTGTGTTTTACTTACAATTTTCTATAAGTGCATGGTGGTGAGCAACTTTTAACATACTTCCTACCATCTGCAAACCTTTTTAAGTGAAATATCAACTCAGATCTTTTGTTTATTACTTCATCTTCATATATGAGCTTTAGAAGATCTCTGTGTTTTTGGATTATCATAATATGTACTGTTTAGAAATGTGAGGCTTGCCTCCTCTTTCTTTCTTCTTTTTCTTTTTAAAGATCTATTTACTTTATGTAAATGAGTACACTGTCCCTGTCTTCAGACACACCAGAAGAAGGCATCAGATCCCAATACAGATGGTTTTGAGTCACCATGTGGTTGCCAGGAATTGAACTCATGACCTCTGGAAGAGCAGTCAGTGCTCTTAACCACTGAGCAGCCATCTCTCCAGCCTGTCTCCTCTTTCTTAACATTGGCACACACACATGCACACACATTTTTGAGACAGTGTTTCTCAATGAACCAGGAACTCATTGATTCAGGTAGACTACATGATTAGCATGACCTCCCCTCTAACCCCCAGACCTCTGCCCACAGATCCTCCTGATTCTGCCTTCTTAGTACTGGGATTACAGGAATACGCTCCTGCGCCTAGCTTTTACATGCATTCTAAGGATTAAAATGGAATCATCTCTCCAGCCCCTCCAATAACATCATTACCAATGAGCTGCTCAGGACAAGGCTTCTCTTTTTCAACACTGGTCACTCCATAGTCTATGTCAATTTGTCAACTGTACAGGCAAAATTATCTTCAATCCACACACATCTCTCCATCTCTCCTATAAAGCACTTTAATCAAAGCCAACACAAAGCCCCCCCCCCAAATGATTAGGATTTCTCACTGACAGGTTTCCTGGCTAACATGTCTGCCTTTTCCCAATTTAGTCCCTAAACTATACAAAAGAAAGAAAGGGGACTTTCAGTCAAGAAAGACCTGCCATAAACGACTAAAAATGGTGAAAATGGAAGCCTGTTTTCTCAGCTATAAGATAGATATCATCAAACAAGCAAGCAGACAAACAAAACAACTATCTGACTGGATGATATCTATATTTTAAAAAATCCAATACAATTAATGAAAGGCTTTCAACCGCCAAAGCCCTTCCCAGAGTTTCAGATTCCAAGTCTAATTCCCTACAGTCCTCAGCATGAAATGCTGCTCTGGTTACATACAGCTCTGTGCCTTAATAAATAATGTACACATATATACCTAGTCATGAAAAGGAATCCAGAAAAATGTAAAATACATTTTCATTCTCTTTTATTAAACTTACATAAAGTATATATTCATGAATGGTCTGTGTAGGTTTTTCACAAACTTGAATAAATCTTATGTTCCAAAATGCTTTTCCCATTGCCCAAAATGCACAGAAAATATTTTCTATATGTGTTAATTAAAATCACACCTTTTATCAGTGCAATTATTTGTACAGTTATCCTGCTTCAATACTTGCCTTTCTCTTTGTTTTTTCAGCTGTTGGAGAGCCAGTTTTCTTAGTAAATACAACCTCAGAAGCTGCATTTTCTACAAATGAAAACACAGTTTCATTCTAGTTAACCAGCCCTTAACTATAAGTACAGAAGACAGAGAATTCAAAATCAAAATAGAAGCCAAACCAAGCCCCTGGCTTTAATGACTTTACCCTTTTTACAGTAGGAAAAACTTTGTGTTGAATAATCTAACTCGCCTCAGTTAGATTCTGTCGAACAGGGCTGGAGGGCCCATGCTTGGTTGACAGCACCCACATGGTGGCTCACAACCATCTGTAACTGCAGTTCCAGGAGTTCCCACGGCAACTATGGGCACTGCACATGTATGGTACATATATTTACATACAGTCAAAACATGCATACCCATAAAATAAAAGCCCATCTCAGAGCTCTATGTTTCACAGAAGTAAATACATGGTTACTTATGAGTTAGCAGGGATGTGTGTAGGTGAGTGAAGTTCTTTATCTCTCCTCCCCTGTGTTTAAACACTCCCTTTCTACTGCAACTTTCCTCTGGGTATTTAGTAATTTACTTGCTAATGAAATGAGGTTTCTATATTGCCCAAACTTGAGTTCCTAGGTATAAGCCATTCTCCTGCCTCAGCCTCCTGAGTAGCAATCATTTCAGGTACCTGCCACTATTCCTAGATCTATCGGCATCGAAAACAAATTCAGGCATGGCCTGTATCATTTAAACTTTTTCTGCACTCCATATTTCCCACTTCTGCCCCACCTCTTACCTGAGGCTGTGTTTCTTCCAAGGGTTCCTTTAGCTGCCTAGCCCACTGGACAATAGGTAGGGAGATGACTAAGGAGGATAACACCACATGCAAAGAGCTGGAAGAATGTTGGTCTCTGGCTTTAAATACTCAGTGGCTCCTAAGTGCCTGCATTGTACACACACCTAGCTTTTAATGATTGGCATATTAGCTTGTTACTCAGATCACCCTGATCCTTTCCAAAATTCCCCTATGAAACTGGCACATGTTCCAGCTTTTTAGTGACATTTGCATAACTAATTAAGAAACATTGAAAAAAGGAGGAATACAAAAGCATATAGAATTCCAGAATCACTACTCTGACCAACCATCATGTTTTTAAAATAATATTTTCCATCACAAAGTAAAACTTTTGATTTGAGAAGACCCAGGTACAACCAGGATTGGCTTTTGTACCATGAGCACTTTCCTATGAATGTCCCCTGCACTGTCCCCACCCCCATTTGTGTTTTTTAGTGCTCAGTATAAATTAGTACCACTAATTATTACCTGATGCTAAATTTGAAGTATACTTTGGTTCTGGAGAAATATGTTGGGCCGCTAATGTCATCCCTCTGTAATAAGAACAAATTAGTGATATTTTCTAATCTTTTAGTAACTTTCAATTATTCTCAAATTATACTAAAAGATGTACAATTCATTATTTTGTAGGGGAAATAGAGCTGATTAGAAAAATGTGTCATGTTTATAGTAACAATTAACAATAACCTGCACTTGCATGTTTATCAGTGTGACACGAAAACCATGATGTTTAGAATGATACAGACTGGAGTCTAAGTCAGATCTGCTACTCACATTTTAGAGGCCTGGAGAAAGCTATCCAACTTGTCCTGAGTCTTACTTGCCTTATTTATGCTAAAGAGATATCAAACCTGCTACCCAAGAATCTGGTGTGATATTTTTGATCTGAGTCATGTTTTTGGAGATGAATATCTTTCTTTGGAACATCCACAAATAAGATTGTGTTTCATTCAAACTGAACACATAGGAGAGGATGGCCTAGTATAATAATGTATAAGGATCCAAAGGATTCAGTGTTTGAACAAGATGATCTGAGCAAGATGGAAGATTTCCTTGAAGATGAGAGTTGATGGCCAGATGTGAGAGCAGACTCTTCTAGATTCTGGTACTAGTTAATTGAAAATTTGGCTCAGTAAAGAACAAACTGTTTTCTCTCATTTCCCTTTAAGCTCAGATGTCCAAATAGACCTGCCTTGCTTCTGACTGAAGCTTCATGTAAACTTCTTCTTATGAATGCATCTCAGGTATTCTCTGAATAAACAGTGATTTTTAGATGATAAAGAGTCCACTGTGTTAGCACAACTCCAGACTTCCACTATTAAGCATTAATCTTCCCCTCTGGCCCGCTCAAACGCAGTGCTACGGGAAGAGCAGCTCTGCCTGGTTCCTTCTCTAGCTCCTGTTACCCTTGACCAGCACAACACACACATCCTTGTCTGATGCTGGTTTTCTCTGGCATTGGATCAATATGATCTGGAAGTAGAGTTTTTCCATTTTGTAAGTGGTAATTTTCTTATGTTTTCTAAACGTATTCATTAACAGTTAAATTATTTTAAAATTTTTGCAATCTGCGTTAGTCATGTTGAAAATCTTTTATTCATTTATTTACATCACAAATGCTACCCCACCTCCCAGTTCTTCACCCCACCCCATCACAGGGTCCCTCCCTCTATTCCTCTCCCCTTGAGTGGCTCTCAATACCTTTGGAACAAAATAAAAATTCTAACCTTGAGGCCTTTCATAGTTCAGATTGTGGCTCTTGACCTTAGATCCTGCCTCTCACAAACACTCACTTCAGCTCACATGACCTGAACTGACTGCTTCCTCCATCATTATCAAGAGATATTGGCATCACTTAATAATAACTATCTCTACAATAATTCCTCTAAAACAGAGTTCTGAGTATTTTTAAATAATTACATAAATGATCCTATTTAATGTTAATGTTCCTAGATCCTATTTATTGTTAATGCTCTTAGGGGCCAACAGAGGTCAGTCTGTTCTTAAACTTACAAAACTACAAATAAAACTAAGTAACCAGGGCACATTTATGGAGACTTTCAGTGTTATACTGAACAGTGTATATGGTTAGAATCAAACGGACCAGGGTTTAAAATCAGCTTTGCTACTTTTGGGCAGTTCACAATGAAAACAGATTATTTTTCCTTTCAGATTACCAAAGATATAAGAAATTAGAAGTCTAATTCAATTTAGTTAGATGTATAATTGTTTACAATCCATAAGTGTTTAATATTTTCCCTATAATGCCAATTTTATTTAATATGAATTTAGACAGAGAAAAGGGATCTTTCTATCTGTTACATTAAGAGAGAAATCATCTTGCCAATTGTGCATCAGTTCTGTAGACTTACAAAAAGCCAGACTAAGATGGAACCAAAGATTGGAAGAACGAGCTTGAAATGACTACAACCAGCTCACTAAGGTGGATATCCAAAGCTGTCTATTAATAGCCAACATGAATTAATAAAGGCCTGACTGACAAATCTCCACAAAATGAAGCCTGATTCAATTTTGACAAAATAACTTCAGTAAGATAAAAATACACCTGTTGGGGCTGGAGAGATGGCTCAGCGGCTAAGAGCACTGACTGCTCTTACAAAGGTCCTGAGTTCAAATCCCAGCAACCACATGGTGGCTCACAACCATCCGTAATGAGACCTGAAACCCTCTTCTGGTGTGTCTGAAGACAGCTACAGTGTACTTGCATATAATAATTAATAAATATTTTTTTAAAAAATGCACCCGCTGATTTTTATAAAACCTTATTTAACATATATGCTATTAACCCAAGCTGTGGAGTCAGCCACAACCATGTTCTCTCTCATTGCGTCTCTGGATTCACCAACAAATCCTGTTTATTCTACTTTCAAATACCCTAGAAGCTCAGTTTATTACCCAGAGCCCTCCTCGGCTGGTCCTTGTGTAAAGTGCTCGCTGCTCCACATGCTCAAATGATGTCTTTGTAATGGCGGCCTCCCCACCACACTGTTTAAGGGAGCAGGCCTCAGTCAAACACCCCAGAGCCCATCTTGCTTTCTTTTCCTCAGTATCCTTCTTTACAGCACAGCATGCAGCAACATATTTACCCGTCTAATGTCTGCCTCTCCACAAAATAGTACAGACTTGCTGTGGGCAGCGTTTTTTGTGTTTAATTGATTTTACTCCTTCCTGTATGTATTCCAGCAATCAGAACACTCCTGGAACAGAGTAAGTGCTCAGCAAACACGGAATGAATGAAGTTCATCTGACTTTGTGGAATGGCAGTCATCACTATTACAGAACTCTTACAATAAGGGGTTTTGAAAAGCACAACATCAAATGTTTTAGTTCTTACAATTTTCTATGGCATCTCTCATAGTTTTCTGAAGAGGAATCTATCAAAGGGGAAAAAAATCAATCCATTAGACATAGAAATAATTCAAAGGTGTCCCTGAGGATAAAATTATCCTGGATAAAAATAAATATTTCTCTTCAACATACATAGTGGCTGAACTTCCGATTTTGTTTGACTGTTTTATAGTGTTTTTTGCATATGTCTCTTAAATCAGACAGAGGTATTTTGAAAATACCAAATTAAAACACAAACAAAAGTATTATAAAATGTTATAAGATACATAAATATTTAGACAGGTTTTTATAATCTGGCTGTCTTTCACAACTATTATCTTGAGAATTTTACAATAATTATGTCAACTAAACATACCAATTTATTTTTCCCCATCTTACATATGAGAAAACAATGGCTGGTTGGTTATAAAACCCACCAACTGCCTTCTTATGTATTTAGCAGAATCAATGGGGTTCAGGCACAGGAAGAAAGACTATCTCAAAAACTAGGGGGAGCCAGTGAGGTAAGTTCAACAGCTTGCCAAGCACGCACCAGGCCCTAGGTTCAATCTGTAACCCTGCAAACAAAACAGAAATAACAAAAACCACTGAGTGGAGAAGCCTCAGTCAGTAAGGACTTGCCAATTACGCATAAAGACCTGAGTTTGACCCCCCCACGACTCATGTTGTGGAAATAGAGAACCAACTCCCAAGAGTTGTCCTCTGATCTTTACAAGTATGTCTTGCCACACATATATGTAGGTGCTCAGATCTATACGTTAAATGACTATAATTTTAAAAATCAGGGGATGGCAAGGTGGTTCACTGGGTAAAGGTGCTTGCTGCCAAGAGTGGCAATGTGAATTTGATCCCCAGGTCTCATCCAAGTTGTTCTCTGAACTCTGTATTTGCACTATGGCACATGCAAATGCTCCTACATCATGCAAACACACATACAGACACATAATAAATAAAATGTAAACAATAAAATAAAGTCCATAGGTGCTAAAACTATTGTCATTATTATTTGAAGCCAAAACCAATCTCAGCTTATAGGTTTAGCTTAAAAATCATTTAGGAGAGGAGAGAACCTTACTTTCGTTTTCCAACACACATGAGGGATTTTCCAAATGAGAGAAAAAAAAATGAATGTAAAAACTCACTCAACACTGCAGAGAGGTTTGCAAACTGTGGCGCTTTCTCTATAGCTACTGCTTTACTGGTGTCTAGAAGAGTAGAATTCTTGTAGAGCATGCAATCTTCTAACTTGGGATGCTCCCAATCTAAAAAGCAAAATACATCATGGTATACACACACATGCACACGTGTGTGTGTGTGTGTGTGTGTGTGTGTGTGTGTGTGTGTGACTGAGGGCCCTATCCATTCCAGACTATGGTAATTGAAGGTCTAGAATAACAGAACACAAGGACAAGTCACAATGGTATCAGGCTAATAATAGTCTAAAACCTAGTCTGATCCTCTGTCCTTCCTCGTCTTCCATTTAGGTTTTTGCTCCACAGAGGTCACTGAGAGGCAGGACAGCAGCACATACATAACTGTCTCTCTCTCTCTCTCTCTCTCTCTCTCTCTCTCTCTCTCTCTCTCTCTCTCTCTCTCTTCATTTGTTGTACTCCTCTCTGTTCTTTAAGCCTCAGGTCAGTGAGCAACAGTCACACTGCTATTACCTGGAATCAGTTCTAAGCTTTCTATTGACCTCAGCTACGAAAGAATGGTGCTATTGTTGTTACATCCTTGTCTGTACCTTTCTCACTGTCCACACATAACATACCATCAGGTACTCTTTTTATGTTTGGTGTGATGGTCTGTACATGCTCGGCCCAGGAAGTAGCACTATTAGAAAGTGTGGCCCTGTTGGAGTGGGTGTAACACTGTGGGTGTGGGCTTAAGTCCCTCATCCTAGCTGCCTGGAAGGCAGTATTCTGCTAGCAGCCTTCAGATGAAGATGTTGCAGCTCCTCCTGCACCAGGCCTGCCTGGTTGCCACCATATTCCTGCCTTGATAATAATGGACTGAACCTCTGAACCTGTAAGCCAGCCCCAATTAAATGTTGTCCTTATAAGAGTTGCCTTGGTTATGATGTCTGCTTACAGCAGTAAAACCCTAACTAAGACATTTGGAGACCATGGATTGAACCTAGGGCCTCATACATGCTAAGCAAACATTCTACCACTATGATCTATCTCTAGACATACTCAATGTAGACATCATAGTGATAAAATACTCTGGAATACTGTGGCAATCTTTTGACTTTCCTGAATCATGTTTCCTTCTTTCCCCTCTTTAGTTTTTTATATGTTTTACTATTTAATCTTTTTTTGGGGGGGGGGAATTTTGGATTTTGGTTTTTCTGAGACAGGGTTTCTCTGTATAGCCCTGGCTGTCCTGGAACTCACTCTGTAGACCAGGATGGCCTTGAACTCGGAAATCTGCCTGCCTCTGCCTCCCAGAGTGCTGGGATTACAGGTGTGCGCCACCACTGCACAGTTTACTATTTAATCTTAAACATGGCAGGATCAGAGTCCCCTATGAGAACCCAGGAGAGGCTCCTGGTGAAGCTGTGGCCCAGCTGCAGTAGAGAACCCCCCATTTTGGAGATGCCAGCGCTGTGGGGTGCCAAGGATAGCAGCAGGTATAAGAAGGAGCTGGCCTGAGATGTGTGTTTTGTAGGTCCTTTGGGGCCCAGAGGATTGTGAGTCAATCCCGGTTATCAAGTACTTAATATTTTTCACTGCTGAATTTTGACTTTGCTTTAATTTTATTTTGATTGTACCCTGATTTTTCCCTCTTGGAGTTAGAAAGTATGTAACTTTTTTTCTTATAGAAGCCCACAGTTAAGACTTACAAGTTTTAGAGAGACTTTGAAATTTTAGAGTAACTGGATATCTTAAAGAGTCTGTTGATATTTTAGAGAAACTCTGAACTTTTGAAAGAGACTTTGAATGTTGTAGATACACTGAATTTTCATATTTTTGTTTTTGGCATGGGGTCTCTCAGTGTAGCCCTGGCTATCCTGGAACTCACTAAGTAGACCAGGCAGGCCCTAAATTCACAAAGCTGCTTGCCTCTGCCTCCTGAGCACTATGATTAAAGGCAGCTCCAAGTTCAGTGAGATACTCTGTCTCAAAAGATAAGGTAGAAAGTGACTGAGAAAAAACAATCTACATGCACATGTGCCTACACAAAAACATACAATTGTGTTTTTTATTTCTGGGAAGAATGGAATTAGAATTTTGATTGGTGTTGCATTGAATCTTCATACTGCTTTAGACAGGATGGACATTTTTACAATATTAATTCTTCCAGGCCATAGGCATGAGAGATCTTTCCTTCTGGTGTCTTCCTTAGTTTCTTTTTTCAATGTATAAACATTTTCATGATAAAGGTCTTTTGCTTTGTTGGTTAGACTTATTGCAAGGCATTTTTTTTTTTTTTGAAGAGGGACATTGTACGTGGGATTGCTTCTTGGATTTCTTTCTGAGTATGTTTGTCTTTGGTATAGAGAGAGGTTACTGGGGTGTTTTTAATGTTAATTTGTATCTTGCTACTTTATTCAAAATGTTTATCAGCTCTAAGAATTTTCTAGCAGAATCTTTAGGGTTTTTTTAACCTATGGAATCATATCATATGGATAACTAGATTTCTTCCTTCCATAGTCATAGCCCACTTATTTTCCTATCTCATCTTACTTCTCTAAGACTTCAAGTCATATACTGAATAAGAGTGAAGATAGTGGACAACTTGTCATGTCCTTGATTTCAGTGGAAATCTAAGTTTTTTTCCTTCCATTGAACACAGCTATAGGTTTGTTGTATGTACCCTCTATTATGTGGAATGGTTAGATTGGGTAGCTCTGCTCCAGATCTGAAGATGACCTAGGACAGCTCTGTGTAGTTTTCAAGTTACCTACAGTTGGTTTTATTTTGACCTATCATTCTTGGGTCCCAGAGCAGTAACAAAAGTTAATAAGGATATATATTTTCATGAGTATAAAAAAGCACAAGAGGGTAAGTCCAGGCCAGTTAAGAACATTTTCAGGCTTTTCTTATGTTTGTTCACTGATGTAATTTTTAAATGGCAGATATGGTAATTAGCTGTATAGCCAAAGAACAGAAAACTAGCACAGCAAAATGAGTCACTTAGATCAAAAATGAAACATCACAATATCCCTGTTATTAGCAGATCCTAAAGTTATCTAATCCATAATTCCTCTGATTGAAAATATCCCAAAAGATAAGTCTTCAGAGAATCCCAGCACTCAGATTGTTGAGACAGGGGAACTCAAGTTCAGTTACGCCTGGCCTGAACTATATGGCTAGGTCCTATCTTCAAAGAGGCTCCCTTTGAGTAAAAAAGGAGAAGTCACCATATCTGCCATTTAAAAATTACAACAATATGTGTGTGCATGTGTGTATTCATATGTGAGTGTGCACACACGTTCAGTGAGTACACGTGTGCACATGTATATAACTCTACAAATGACTAGTCTCACTGTGACCTGTTCACACTTACAAGTGTGCTGTCTTCATGCTTCCCACCCTCCTTCTATCTTTTTTGTCCTTCCCTCTCTCCCTCCTCCACTAGGCCTCCCCTGCCCTAGATTCTCCCCTTCTACTGTCAAGTAATTTTTCTGTTTCATTTCAATATATGAAAGAAAATATATAATACTTGTGTTTATGTGTCTGGCTTAGAGTTCATGCTTTCTTCTTTCCAATGTGTGTGCATGTGTGTCTTTATAAGTTAGATTTTTTTTTTTAGAAACAACTTTCTGTTGTTGCAGGAAGTTGTAGAGAAAAGCCTATGTTGTCTTCCATCATCGTCCAAATGCTCTATTTATAATAAATGTAAATAGCTGTGAAGAAATTTCAAGCATGGACATGGCCTACTTAACACCTGTTATATACTGAAAAGTAGAAAAACTACATGAAGTAAAGGAAAACAAATAGAAGTGGACCAAGACAGCATGTATGTTTAGAGAACAAATACACTTCACTATGTGTGAATATATTCACTGAAGGCTTTATAGACAAAGCAACAGTGTTACAGTAGAGCCACTAAAGGAGGAAATTGTATTCTCACCCAAACAGTCTTCTCCTCTGAACAGTTCTGGTGATGGGAAGCTACTTCCACTCTCCTCAGTGCTCTTTGTATACGACTCTGTGTGTGAACAACTCAGGAGACAACTGAGACCATCATGCTGCACAGTTGGTCCTATAAAACAAGATGAAACAGAAAAAGGTTGACTTGACTAGAGAACAGAACTGAAATCCCAATAATGCATGTCTGTACATGCAGTTATGTACTAAGAATGTAACATTGACTTCACATGTGGTTGGAGACTCATAATATTGTCTATAATTTTGATTTGGATCTTAGACAAACAAATGCTTTGATATTGATAAACACTCTATAAACCTTCCTGACAGCTTCTCTACGTTTGACTTTTATGGACTACTCCTTATTCATTTCAGCTGTAATCTAGCTCAAAAACTCAATTCTACATATATGCAATTCATTAGCTAAGAAGAAAAAAGGATGAATCTAGCTATTCCACCTAAAAAAGTGACAGACTAAAATAAGACAGAATGAAAAACGCAACAGAAGACTGAACAGACATCCCAGAAATAGACTCACAAATATGTGCACAACTGATTTTTATGAAGACATGTAAGTAATTTAATGAAGAAAGGCTTGTCTTTTAAACAAGCATTAGAATCACTCCTAATGCATATGTAAATCCAAAACAAAATTTGGGTGTGTGCTTTGTGGTAAAATACTTGTCTCATTTGTATAAAGCCCTGGATTTGTATAAAGCCCTATCACAACCACCCTTCATTCCCCAAAACAAAACACCTAAGAAAACAAAACAAAAATTGAGTTGAAGAGATGGTTCAGCAGTTAAGAACACTTGTTTTTCTTGCAGAGAGCCTGGATTTGGTTCTTAGCAACTGTATAGCAACTTACAAATGTCTGTAACTCCATTTCTAGGGATCTAAGACTTTCCCCTAACCTCTTTGGGCACTAAGCACACATGCAGTATTATATACATACATGTAGACACACACATAGAAATAATTTATAAAAGCATAACACTTATACCATACTCTATGAAGCTAACTCTAAGATAGGCATGTTGGTGTAAGCTTCGTTGACTAGTTCTAGCTACTCAGAAGGCTGAGGCAGGGAAACCTATCTGGTCTATAGAATTAATTTAATGCCATCCTGGGCAACTTAGTAAGACAATTCCTTAAAATAAAAAGTATAAAAGAGATCTGGGGAAGAGAATGCAAAGACAACATTATAAATGGAAGAGTTAAACATATGGAAATCAGAGCTGTTAAAGGGCCAGATACATATCTTTGCCCGAACTGAGGCTACAAAGAAAGTTAATCCTTAGAGAAACTCAAACTGCTCTGCCAGGAACAAGAGATGAATTTAGTACTATTACACACACACACACACACACACACACACACACACACACTTGGTGTTAGACAAGTGCTAATTGAGACCTTGGACTTTGAAAATGCAAATATTGCGTGCAAAATGGCTATTATTAGGCCATTAAAGGCAAGGGTAGCACCTACAGAAGAGTGGCTCAAGGAGATGACCAATATTGGTTCTAGTGTGTATAATGCCAGGATAATTGGGCAATCCATAGTTAAAGGTTTCAGATTTCAAAATGCATGATGTATTAACTATGAAAGGTATCATCATTTACAAAGGACCAAACCACTAGAAGTCTCAGATCTCAAAATGCCCAGTGCTTTAATTGTTGGAAGCACAGTCATTTGCAATGAAATTGTGAACTAGGCATCTCTCAGGACAATATATATAAACCAGAAAGAAGGCCTAGGCTTCCATGGATGTGCAGGCAATGTGGCAGGAGTTGCCACTGGACCAATGAATATAGGTCCAAGATAGATATCCAGGGCAGTTTCTTGCCATTGGGAAATAAAGAGATGGTTGAGGTGGGGGCATGGCTAGTTCAAGGCCCTGAAGAAAAAGTATGAGCATTTTGTCTCTTGTCAGCAAGGAAATAACAAGCAGGCAGAAAACCTTTGACTAAGTATTGCAGACCTAATGCATGCTACTGCAGGAGGTACTGCTCTAGACTTGGCCATAGATACTATTCCCAAAAATTCAATGGTATAAAATAATTACTGGGGTTTATGGTCCTTTACCCTCCAACAGTAGGAATGGTCTTGGGAAGGAGCAGTTTGATTTCCCAAGGATTCATTGTACATCCAGGAGTTATAGATGAAGACTTCAAAGGAGAAATTAAAAATGGCTTATGTAAAAAGAAAGATGTAATTTAACACAGGTGATTTGATTGCTCAGCTCTTACTGTTTCCCTTTATCAAAGGCAAAGCAGCTCCAGTGGAAAGATCTGTGGAAGAGCTGGAGAGCATGTGTTCTGGCAAACAGTTGTTAATAATCAAAGGTCAAACTTAAAGTTGCCTTTAAAGTGAATGACACTGAAATAGAAGGTTTGGTAGATACAGGAACTGATGTAATTATCATTCCACAAAAACTTGGAATTCAGAATGGATACTTCAAATGGTTTATATACAGTTTCTTGGAATTGGAAGGTTATTTCAGATAAAACAAAGTGTGCAATGGGTTAAATGTGTGGGGCAAGAAGGTGAAATAGGAAAGTTAAGACCTTATGTGGCTGAAATAGCCATAAATTTATAGGGATGAGACTTATTATAGCAGTGAGAAACTCAGATCAGTACTTCCCCAATACCAGAGACAATCCCTAAAATTAAGGATGACACAGAAGATGCTTCTGTGGAAAGTACTGAAAAATGTCATAAAAATGCATAGTCTGTGCAAGTTGTCCAAAAACACAGACAGAACAGGGATTGAGTTTCCAAATTTATGGAGGGGAGGCACTGCTAAAATTATACCAATGTTCCTACCCTTAAAATGGTTAACTAACAGGACTGTATGAGTAGACCAGCAGCCCTTAACTAAGGAAAAATTACAGGCATTTGAGCAGCATATAGAAGAGAAGCTGGAAGCTCAACATTTAGAAGAGTCTACCAGCCCATGGACTTCCCCTGTATTTATCATAAAAAAGAAATTTGGTAAAAGAAGAATGTTAACATATTTGAGAGCGTTGACTAGAGTAATCCCACCAATGGGTCCGTTACAGCCTTTACCTCCGTTATTACTTAAGGTATGGTCTATGAGAATAATTGATTCTTGAATAATAAAAGACTGGTTTTTTCTTACTGTTAATAATTGATTTAAAAGACTGCTTTTTTACTATCTCCTTACAAGAGGAGCACAAGGAAAAATTTGCTTTCATAGTGCCGAGTTACAATAATGCTCAGCCTATAAAAAGCTGAAAAAACTTCATGTCAATATTTTGTGCGCCAACCACTAGAAGTAATTCATAAGCAATTTCCTCAATCGATTATTTACCATTACATGCATAATATTTTGTTGGCTGATTCTAATGCAGATACCTTAGAGAAAATATTTGGTAAAACAAAAAGAATTTTGCCTTGTTGGAGTTTGGAAATTGCTTCCGAAAAAAATACAAAGAGGAGATTCTATCCACTATCTAGATTAGAAAATAAGTCAACAACAACGACCACATTCAACTATAGAAGATTGAGAGCACAGCAGTTGTGAACTCTTAATGATTTTCAAAAATTAATGGGATATATTAACTGGTTACAGCCTATCATTGGATTAACACTCAAGAGTTATGTAATTTGTTTTAATCATTACAAGGAGATGCAGACTTAGGTAGTCCAAGACAGCTCACAAAGGAAGCAGGAAAAGTTAACTTTAGTAGAAAGGATGCATATGTGAGTTGCACAGATGCCAAGCTGGACTGCATTTTGGTTATTTGCCTTCAACTCATTCTCCTTCTGGGACAATTACAACGCCCCAACATATGTCGCCAGTAAGATGAAGGATTTTTTTGCATATTATAATATCAGGCATATTACAGGTATATCATACAATCCTACAGAACAAGCAGTTGTAGAAAGAGATCTAATCTCACCATAAAGGAAATGCTTATAAAGCAAAAAGGAAGAATGAGGACTCCCTTGGGAATAGAGTAAATAGTGCTCTGTTATCTTTACATTTTCTGAACATTAAAGAGAAAGAAATAATAGCAGCTGAGAGATCCCGTGTTATAGAAAACTGTAGAATTAAATCAACCTATATACTGTATGGATATGGTAACATCAGAATGGAAGTTAGTGACTGTTTTGTATCACAGATTTGTTTATATTTCCACAGGAAATGAAAAGCTGTGGATATTATCAAAACTAATAAAATTCAGAGTTGAGCAAAGGAAGTCTGAAAATCTTGGCCACTGAATCACAAAAGGAAGAGAACCTGACTTGCACTGACTTCCCCTGTGAGCTAAAAAAAAAAAAAAAAAAAAGCCTGGACAAGAAACATCCAGCACCTATGGAGTCCCTGAGAAGTCTGCAGCAAGAGCCATCATAGTGGCAGCTGGCCTCTCCTTCCTGCCCCAGCCTACTGCTGCCACCACAGGAGCTGTCAAAAGAACAAGCCTCAGCCTGCTGCCATCCTGAGGAACTGTCCACAGTGGCAACACCTACTTTCATGCCTCTGCAGGCCACCGTTGTGAAATACCACCATAGGTGTCCGTGATGGCAACATCGCCTCTCCAGCCTCCCACAGCAGCTCCACAGAGATGGCACCTCAGTCAAAGCCACATGAGGCCAGGAAGGTGTTCCCAAGCTCAGGACTTGAAATCCCACCAATCCTCACTCTGGAAACCTCTACCCTGAAATGCTCTGCCCTCCCCCACCCCCAATTCTGAAGAAAACTCTATAAGCTCTGCCCTTTTTCTGTTCAATTCCCAGCTGTCTGCTCCTCTTAGATTCGTCCCTCTTCCCCTTGAATTCTTCCTCTAATGAATCTCCTTTATGAGATTAACTGCGTGTCGTGACTCTCTCAGCGGAAGAAGCAAAGAAGTGAAAAAAGCAAAGAAGGAGCAGGATTGAGACCCTGAGCTCCTCAGCCTAGCTGGGGACACCTTCCCCTGGGAGCTGCAACACACTACTGAGGAGGCTTCCTCTAGGAGTTGTGTGGTTTCTGAACTCCCACACCACAGGACACCTTTCCATCTGAGCAGGAACACTTACATCCTAACCACTGACAGGGCTATAAGCAGGACTTTGGTTTCCTGCAATACAAGGCCATCTACAATGCAGAGCAACAGCAGGCTGATGAGAAGGGCTTTAAGACAGATTATATTGAATACTGCATCCTGCATACCCAAGTTGGTATGCAGAACTGGGGGTGGAGAGTAAGAGACTTCAGTGAGGAACTCTAGAACACAAGGCACTAGAAGGTAAGACAGTCCAGGAGTATAAAAGGTTTAGGAAGCAGAACCCAAGTTTCAGGAAAGGGAAGCATCATTGTTAGGTTCTTAGCTCAGTTGAGGATGTGCTCCTGAGAGATCAAAAGAAAGATCACATCAGATACCTAAGAACCCTGGAAAAGACACTGGAAAGAGTAAGGAAGCAAAGTCACAACAGCAGCATTGCTATAGGGAGTACCCAGGGCAGCTTCAAAACTGTATCATTAGGAGCTAACACAAATGGGGAGAAAGGTCGTGTGATTTATCTTGTGTGCCTGGCCCTTTAAAGGATCCCTAGCTGTCTCTCAACTGGCCCTTTAAGAATTCGTAGCTCGGGGCTGGAGAGATGGCTCAGTGGGTAAGAGCAATGACTGCTCTTTCGAAGGTCATGAGTTCAAATCCTAGCACCCACATGGTGGTTCACAACCATCTGAAAAGAGATCTGATGCCCTCTTCTGGTGTCTGAAGACAGTTACAGTGTACTCACATGTAATAAATAAATCTTAAAAAAAAAAAAAAAAAAAAAAGAATTCGTAGCTGTTAGAACTGTGTGACCCTATGACCTTCGGTGTTGGTCTGGAACAGTATAGGATATAAAAAAGCCAGCAGAGTCTGGGGGGCTAGCAGAGTGAGAAGAGAAGGCAGATGATGCAGAAGATATTGTTAACAGAAGATATTGTTAGGAGACAGTTGAACCAGGAGAAACTAGGCTGAGCAGATAGGCTAGAGCAGTTGTTATAACTTGGAGCTGCTAGAATTGGAAAAACTAGAACTGTTTGAGCAAACTGTTGGGGAACTGAAGGAGGAACAGTTGGCAAGGAGGGCTGGCAGGGAGTTAAGAGCACTGGTTACTGCTCATAAAAAAGATTTTACACCCTCCACCACCACCTACCCAACACACATACACACCTCTACCCCTGAGAACCACATGAGCACCGGGAGCTGACCTGGATGCAAACTAGAGGACACAGTATACTTAGGCAAAGACTGTAGGACACTGGTGGAAACGCAGCCTGTGTTCTGTAGTCGGATAATAGCCAATTGCAAAGGTTATCTTGTCCTCATTCCTGCTTCTCTCCCTTTGTCCACTTCCTCTTTACTTTTTACTTTTTTTAAAACTTTGAGACAGGATCTTACTATGCAGCTCTGGCTGTCCTGGAACTCACTATGTAGACTAGACTAGCCTGATCCTCCTGCCTCCGCCTCCTAAGTGCTAGGATTAAAGGTGGTGGGTTAAATCCACCATGCTTGGCTTCTTTGTACTTTTCATTATTAATATTTTTAACATTAATAATCTTCAGATCACTTGCTTATTTTATCAGTCTCCTAGCTCCTTAGTAAGAATGTAGACAAAGTACTCAACTTCTTTTTATTGCATTTTAATTTGTTAAATCATTCTCTCTGTTATAGTTGTCTGTTCCTCCCCTCAATGACAGTGGAGGATTCTGAAAGCAAGAAAAGACCACCCACAGAGAAGATCCACAGGGTTGAACCCTAAGTATGGGGAAAAACCACTGGAAAGACTCATCTATTGCATCAGATACACAAGCAACACAGAAACACATACAAAATTAACAAGCCCAATACAGCACCTTCCAAAGCTCACAACTCTTCAATAACTGAAAGCAAAGTTAGTGAACTAGGCAGAACGCTAAACAACTCAAGAGCCTAATTTTTAAAATGTTTAACAACTTCAAAGAATTTTCAAACAAGTAGATAAATGAATCAAGGGGATCAAGTCAGGGCCTAGGTAAGGAAACCAGTGATGTGGGTGGGGAACTCAGAGGCACGAAAGAGAATCTCAGTCAAGAAAGTGAAATTCTGAAAAACAAATAAAACCCAGAAATGTTGGCTATTGAAGAGTTAGCTCATTAAATTAAAAACATAGTAAAGAGCATCACCAACAGATGATCAAGCATAAGAAAGAGTATCAGGGACAGAAGATGATGTTGATGAAATAGTAGACTCAGAGAACAAAAAATGCAAGCATGTTGGTAAACATCCAGGAACTCTAGGACATGATCAAGCAAGAGACCAACTCTCAGAATCCACAAAGCAGAAGGCGGATAGGAGTTGAGATAAAAGCCAAAGGCACAGAAAACTTGCCCATCCACGATCCTGGAACTGATGGCCCAATCCATTCAGTGCCTCTGTACTGCTGCTACAGGATAAAGAAGCATGAACAGAAGAACTGCCTGTCACCAGACTTTAACAGGTGCAAAATGGTAGCTGCTTTCTTCTTTTCTGACAGTAGACACAAGGCAGAAAAGCCAATGGTTCTCTCTTTGCCACATTTCTTTAGGAGTTCCTGCAGCTCTGCCTCAGGAACCCCATTTTGCTGGTACTGGTTAATGATATCATTAGAATTTTGCAGCGAGGGTAATAAAATGGCTGAGACTCATGGAAAGGGCTAAGGAGCTGGGGCTGTAAGCACAGACAGCTGAGCAGTCACACCGAGGTGCTCTCGTGGTGGATCTGAGCAGACGGAAGGCATTGTATGACTGTTACCCGAGAAAACGAGCACTCAGCAACTGTGTCCAGGTTTTTAAGTTTCTCATAGCATGGCCATACAAGAGCAGAACAAGAGAACTTTGGGGAGTGGGGTTACATTACTAAAATGTGGCTATTGTGTGCTTGGAAATCACCCAGGCACCAGACTCCAACCCAAATGAAGAGCATAGGTGTCTCAAGCAACAATTTTCACAGATAACAATTTGTGAGATTGTTTGCTTTAATTTCCTTTTTAAAATTGTGTGTGTGTGGTGTGTGTTTGAATCCAGAGGTTAATGCCAGGTAAAGTCCTTGTTTAAATCGGACTCTCACCGAAGCCAGAGCCCATTGCTTGACTAGAATGGATGGCCAGGTGAGCCAGGGATCCTCTTGCTTGCAACACTAGTGTTACAGGTGTGTGTCGCAACACTAGCCTTTGCAGATGATGGGAATCTGAAATCAGGTCCTCATGCTGACTGAGCCATCTCCCCAGACCCTATTTTCCAAGTTTATATGGTTCCAATTAGTGCTGTACCTTTGATAATTACCAGGACATATCATCCATTGATGAACTTCCACTGGGAAATACCATACACATGCCACATTTTCTTCTTTACCAAGAAAGTTAGACATATCTTTTATAATCTTAAAACACTGCCTCTTATGCACAGCATAAGAGATGCCAAGAAAATTACAATGAAAATACATCAAACAGCAGGACTTACTAAAGTGTTTTCTCAGTGGGTCCAGATACTTTCAAGTCTTTATATTCTGAGCTGTTGGTACTTAATGATGTCAAAATAGAATTTGACCTTGCCTCTGTGAGCTTTCTTATAAAAGGGATCATATGAAAGACCTAAAGTCTGGTAACTCAAGGGAAGATGTCATCTCTAAGTCAGGATTTTGAGAAGCTAATAAAATTCCAGTCTGAAGAAGGAATGAGTCCAGCGCTGAAGGTGCATTTAGACTCTTATGGTCACTGTTAACATTCAGGGTCTCATCAGAAGAGAGCACAGGCCCTTTCTTTTAATGCTGCTAATTAATTTCATCAATAAGCAAGTGTCACCAGGGAAATTTTCATTAGATGGTAATACTGACTGAAAAATCAAAGAAGATGTTCTCTTCAGTAGTTACTTGAGTACATATGGCACACTGTGTAGATATCATCACTGGGTGGGCTAGTTTTATGTCAACTTGACACAAGCCAAACTCATCATAGGAAAGGGAGCCTCAGTTGAAATAATGCCCCCCCCCATGAGATCAGACTGCAGGCAAGCCTGTAAGGCATTTTCTTAGTTAGTGATTGATATAGGAGGGCCCAGCCCATTGTGGGTGAGGCCATTCCAGGGCAGGTGGTCCTGGGTCCTATATGAAAGCAGGCTGAGCAAGCTATGGGGAGTAAGCCAGTAAGCACCACCCCTCTATGGCCTCTGCCTCAGCTCCTGCCTCTAGGAGCTTGTTTGAATTCCTGTCCTGACTTCCTTCAGTAACAAGCAGTGATGTGGAAGTGTAAACCACATAAAACTTTACCTCCCCAACTTGCTTTGGTCATGGTGTTTCATTTTAGCCATAGTAATACTAACTAGGACAGCCATCTTCATCTATACCAGTATACTCTTCCTAAATCCAAGTATTTAAAAATCAACAGTACTCTCTTCTTTGAAAGAAACCACCATTAATTAAAACAAATACATCAAGCTATGTGGTGACTACAGCTATCGTGAAAATTTACACATGCAGGTTCCATGGCATCTAGTGTCTAGCTTAAGAATTTTCAAAGGGGTTTATGAAGCAAAACTTCAGATTTTCTTATATTCTCTAGGCTCAGAATCGAGGCACCATTGCATTTTCATTTCATCTAGGCTTCTACACTGGGAGGTCCACTCAAGGCATGATGTGTCCCGGAGTTGCAGGGGAGTGATTCTGTACAGGTGAGCTGTATTCTGCTCTGTCCTGGCCTTACTTGTTCTGGTCCTGATGTCCAGCAGTATGCCTACCATGCCTCCTTCAGCTCTGGGTACCAGCAAGATCATTGTGCCTGCTGTTCCTTCTGCATGGTTCTCCACTCTTTCTCTCTGCAGAGATGATTTCTACTCACCTTCTGTTCTCAGTTCAGTCGCCATCCTTACATGGAAGCATTTGCTCCGATTTCTAGCTAAGTGTAAGTAATTGCATTCAAGTCATCCTCTTTTGTAACACGTCACAACTATTATTTCACATTTACTGGTGACAGTGAGAATGAAACCTAGAACTCAGTCAGAAGGATTCATGTTGAACTAGGGGAAAGACATCTTCTCTTCCACTGAAATGAGAAGTCACGAGTTACAAATGAGTGCCCATGTTTGAAGGAGAGATAAAAAGCTGTTATCTGTTAGTCTTACCTGAAACTAGTTCAGTACTTGATGAAAAGCTGTCAGTCTCAAAGGCATCAGTCACTGACTCCTATGTAGAATAAGAATTAAAGATAGAGTACAAATTATGAGATGGATATATTTTAATTTGTTTTTATAATATTTGATTTGGTTTGAAAAATAAGTGCCAACTTTGTATGTTAATTTCATAGATGTATCAGATTATTTCAGAATATTGATCACAGATAATATGCTATTTAACATTAAATCTAAAAAATAAATGTTAAAATTACTATGGATAAACATGGAGAGCTAGCAGTAGTCAACTCAACACCATGAGATTAAATAATAGAAGATAAATATGAACTTTCTTTGTTTTGTTTTGTTTGAGACAGGGTTTCTCTGTGTCGCCCTTGTTATCCTGGAACTCATTTTGTAGACCAAGCTGGCCTCAGACTCACAGAGATCCTTCTGCCTCTGCCTCTGCCTCTGCCTCCTGAATGCTGGAATTAAAGGCATACACCACTACAGCCTGACTAAAGGTGAATATTTCTCTGATAACCAAGGAAAGAAGGAAGGAAGGAAGAAAAGACTTTATCCCACCCTTTAAAAAAAGAGGGAAATAAGTCAAAAGAAAAAATGATACATAAATCCAAAATAATAAAATTAAAGACTCACAAGTCAATTAAAATGTTTCCTATCTGTGTAAGACTATCTTCAGTATATAATAAACAGATATTTCACAACAGAAAAAATACAAACGGACCATAATGGGGGGAGGGATTGGACCAGCATCATTAGCATTCAAACAAATGGAACACAAAGTAACACGATGCTTTTCACCTATCATCATTTTGAGTAAGAGTGTTCCAGTTTGCCAACATGAATCACAAAATGACAAACACATCTACCCTTTGGTCTCCTGGCAGTTATCTTAGAGTAACAATCTGACACACACACAACAGTGCCTACAAAAGCAAAATCTTGGGCACTCAATCTCCCAATCTCCAGGAAATAGTCAAATACATTTTGGAATGTCTATTAGAAAAAACTAGAAGTTTTTCTATGAAGACAATAAAATAGTATAAATACCTTAAAGTCTTTAATAACAAGGTAATACATAAGTTGTAAAATGTTTTTAAAGCATAGAAAAAATGGAGCAGAAATAAATATACAGTAATTTGAAGAAACTTTCAAAATACTATTTTGAATATTTAAGTCATCAACATACAATACTTCACTGTGCACTGCTAAAACATTATGTAAAAGCTGTTTTTAAAATGTTGTCTGTGGACATCCATTTCCTAAACACAGGACTGGTGGGTTGAGGCAGAAGGATTAAAACTAGCCTCTGCCACACAGTGAGATCCTGTCTTAAAAAGCTGTAGATTATATGAGAATGTTAGAATGCTCTGTAGCAAACCAAATCCTTAGTGATCAATCATGTTTCTAGTTGCTAATAGACAAAGTCAAATAGAAAATAGGAAAGTGGCCTTAAAATATTAAAATTTTGAATCTGCAGAATAGAACATTAACGAGTGACATTTCCCAATACTCACCAAAAGAAGTGGAAAAGACAGAAGTGAGTAATTATGAACTGACCAGACAAAGACATGTATACCAAAGTAATAAAAGCACTAGGAACTATTTGATATCTATTAACAAAGAATACTTCATTCTTTCATTCTGAGGTTCATAGCGACTGCCTTCTGAATGCTTCTGAACACTGCCCGTATATAAGAAGCCTATGAGAAACATACGTACACTCAATGGCGTGGTGGTCTCCTCTGGGGTCTCTTTGCCAGGGCTACTTTCTCGCAGACTTTCTCCTCCTATAACACTTACCCGGCTGCGAACAAACACAACAGTTCAGTTTACACCATCTGAATTTCACTGTCTCCCTGTAGTTTAAAATCTGAAAGTCTGCCAGGTGTGGTGGTACATGGAACACTTGGAAGGCAGAGGCAGGAGGATCTCTGTGAATTCAAGGTCAGCCTGGTCTATAGAGCAAGTGCCAGGACAGTCAGGGCTACAAGGAGAAACCCCTATCTCAAACAACAACAACAAAAACAACTAAAATCTGGAAGTTACTTTAAGGGGGTCATGGGGAAGTGATTTCAGCATTTGTTGTTTTCTTTAGAGTTTCTGTCTCATGGTTAGGTAACTTGGCAAGCCTTCACTAATAAAATCAATCTATCCGGACTGGGGGCGGGGGGACTGTAGCTCCACCGGTAGCACCGCTTCTTAAAGCGGAGCACAGTGGCACAAGTCCCAGATTTGGGAGGTGAAGGCACGAAAATCTATTCATGTCAATCTCTACTAATAGGGAATTTGAGGCCAGTCTGGGCTACATGAGATCCTGCCATTTATAAAAATATATATGCACGCATTTTATATATATATATATATATATAACACAACACACATACATGTGAGAAAAAGACATATGAGAATAAATGTACGCGCACCCCCCAAATTTCTGTGTTTTAGGAGCAGAACCAGAGTATTCATTTTCTTCTCTGATTCTCCGAATGAGAGGCTACTAAGCAGAAACAAAAGCCAAGTTGCCCAGGGGTGTTACCCTAGGTTACCCACCTTGCTGGCTGTGAGCTGCTGCCTCTGAGCCTGCTCAATTCCTCTTTCTCAGTAATTTTCGGCAATCCCTGCTCTTTGCCCTTTCCCTTCAGACCTGTGAGAGGGTGCCGCGTTTCAGGGGACCTGCTCGTGCCTCTCCTCAGCCCTCGCTGAGGCCCACCCACCACCCAGGCCTACTGAGCTTCGACCTGGCAGGGACTCTGTCTTCCCAGGGAGGGCCAGGTCTGGCTTCGGGGTGACGTTGAGCCTTTCACCGGCCCTCTTTTTGCGGGTATAGACTCGTCTGGGCCATATCTTCTCCATTGCCTTCCTAAGGAACCAGCCATCCACAGAGAGACACCCTGCCCGGGCTGCCTCAGTCTGGCTTTTTATGGCCGCAAGGGTTTCTGGGAAGATGGTGGGCCTCTCCCGGCCGGGGCCAGCTACGGCCTCCGTTATGTGCATTTCCTATCGGCTACTGAACCCAAGCTCCTTAGGTTTTACAGTCTTTCTCCTCTCTCTGTGTCTCGCTGTCTCTATCTCTCTCCTCTCTCTGTGTCTGTCTCTGTCTGTTTTCTATCTCTCCGACTTTCTCTCTGATTCTCTGTGTCTGTGTCTCTGTGTCTCTGTTTTCTGTCTGTCTGCCTCTCTCTCTCTCTCTCTCTCTCTCTCTCTCTCTCTCTCTCTCTCTCTCTCTCTCTCTCTGTTTTCTGTCTCTCTGCCTCTCTGTCTCTGTCCCTGTCTGTTTTCTGTCTGTCTGTCTGTCCGTCTCTCCTGCCTCCCTCTCTCTCTCTCTCTGTTTTCTGTCTCTCTGCCTCTCTGTCTCTGTCCGTCTGTTCGTCTCTCTCTGCCTCTCTCTGCCTCTCTCTGCCTCTCTCTGCCTCTCTCTCTCTCTCTCTCTCTCTCTCTCTCTCTCTCTCTCTCTCTCTCTGCCTCTCTCTCATCATTGCTTTTTAGTTAGACCAACCCCACACCTGGTACTTACTTCCTGCTGTTCTGAGCCCTGCAGGAAGCCCTAGCCATGAAGTTTTAGGTTTCTAAACTCAGGGGGCTAAGATGGGGGTTAGCCTCACTCAGTCACGCAGAAGACAAAGGGCAGATTTGTTAGAGGTGGCTCCATCTCATAGTATATTAAGCACGCGGCAACCTCCTTTTTATTCTAAAAAATAAAATAGCATTTGACAACACTGAAAACTCACTCTGTAGAGATGACATAACAAGAGCCCCAGGGCTTCTCTGTGACAGCCCAGTATTGTGCGTGTGCCTATGCAGATGAGTGCTCACGCGCGTGGAGGAGAGGTCAGCATTGGGCCTTCTTACCCTGCACTGTTTTTGTTGGATTTGTTCCCAGACTCAGTTTGTTAGCAAACCTGGAGCTCACTGATTTGGTTAGACTACCGACTGGCATACTCCAAGCATCCATCCGCCTGTCTCTGCCTCCCTGGCAAGGTGCTACAGATGTACACTGCCATGTCAGCTTTTAAAGTAGATATGGTGGATTTGAACTCGGGTCCTCATGCCTATGCGAAAAGCACTTTACCAACTGAGCCGTCTCTCATCTTAGGACTCCAATATGATGTTTATGTATATAAACAATTTGCATAATAAAATTATGCTGAGATTTACAAGTAAATATAGGCATATAGAAATATTAATGGCAGCCTATTAATCATCAAAATATAACTTTGTAAAGAACAGAGGGCTCTTTATGGGCATTCCTGCTTGCTTAGACGTTTGGGTGCTTTGAGTCAATGACTTAGTACTGGCTGAGCATCTTACTGTGTTAGGCACTGTGTCCCGGGGATGCAAAGAAATAGCAAATGGTCCTTCAGTCAAGGATCTCAAAGTCGTGTTGCACTCTGATTGATAATCACAGTCCAGCATTCTTTCTTGAGTCATACCCATCATATAAAAGTGAGTCTCTTGCTCATAAACCAGGTCCCCTGACTCCTCTCAGTGCTCAGGGAGACTTGTGACAACAAAGGCAGTAACCTGCTGCAGCTTCTAAATGATTTGTGGGAGGCTTGGAACTTGGGAGCAACTAGATCTGGAACTACAAGAAACAGCGAGAGTAAAACCAACTTAAACCAAAAGCCTTTCTGTCCCCACAGGTGTCACACCGGGAAGTGAGCTGAACCTCATGCTATGGTCATGTCAGGGCCCATGCTGCCACCAAGGGCCATACTAGGTCTGTGGTGCCACTGTAGCCAGGGTCTGTGTTGATATCCATGGCCCATGTTACCACTGAAGGTCACACAGATGTCCATGGTCTAGGCTGTTGCCTAAAGCCACATTGATGTCCATTGGTCACGATCCAGGATGTTTCAAAGGGCCTCGTCTGGTTCCATGGACCCAGTCCAGCTGGGAGCTGGGTTCATGTTCTGTGCTGTGACTACGTGGAGGCCCATGAGCCGTGAATCTGCTGAGTATGAAGAGCAAGGGGGCCATTTTTGCTGTGGTATTGATGACTGCAGATGCCCAGTTAAGAGGGAGGGACATGGAGAGCTTCTGTGACAATCTTTACTCCCCACCCCCTGCCCCCCAAAGTAACAGCCTAGACAGGAAGCCATGGATGAGAACTCTGAAAAAAGTGATGAGGACGCTGAGGTGTGGCTCTCCCTCACCTCTCCATAGTGAGACCCTGTCTCAAACAAACAAACAAAACCATTTAGGGAACAGGATCACTGTTGGGAGCTTAGCACAAAGGTCCGTGTGCCTACAGATCTCCAGAGAAAGCAGACAGATTAAGCACGTGAGATTGTCTTTTCAATGGGAAAGATGAAAAACCTATTCTTTCATCCAGAGAGCTGGGAATTGGATGTGGATGAGGACCCAGGTTCAATTCCTAGCACCCACATGATGCTCCTTAATGTCTATAACTACAGTCCTAGGAGATCTCACGCACTATTCTGGCTTCCCTGGGCATCAGGTATTCACACACACAAAACTAAACTTTTAAAAACTTGCCCTCTTACCTGCACATGCTGTGACACATAGGTACCACAGCCACACATTCTGCAGCTGAGGAAACCATGTCCTAGGGAAACTCAGGAAGGCAGGTGTTGTCTGTCATAGGTGGCATAGCTGCTTCAGCATTTCCCATGCCTTCTAATAGGGAAGGGAAAGAGGCAAGGGGAGCAAGGGGAGGAGCCTGCAGTCCTTAGCAGTAAAGAGAGAGGAAGAGATGAGACGTCTGTTTACAACTTCACCTAGAACCAGCCTATTGACTAAAAGAGAAGCACAAGTTGCTTCTAGAAAATCACGATTTGGTTTCCAGCACACGGTCTGTAACTCCAGTTCCAGGGCATTTAATGCCCTCTTCCGCCCTCCTTAGGCACTGCGCATAGTTGGTGCAGAAACTTGCATGCAGACAAAACATCCATACCCATAGAAAAAAATAATTTTAATGAAAGAAACAAGTGCCCTACAAGAAAGTGAGATAGGCAAAGGTATCCTAACTCAGCCATCTTTCTTCTCCATCCCCAAATGCACACAGTCTGTGCCAGTATTCACACTCGAGCTTTAGGAACTTCTTCCCCTCTCGCATTTTACGGATCCCATTCTAGAACAACACTGGCCATGTTCATGTTCAATACATGATGAGTTAGACTAGGTTTGAAACAGTCACAGAGACACGAACTTCCATGGGAAACAAGTTTTAAATGTTAAAGAGATATCTGAAGAATCCCCTGCTTTAAACGGCCAATTTGTGGGGTCTGAAGTCCTTAAAACCCAAAGAAACTTTTACTGATCTCTCTCTCTCTCTCTCTCTCTCTCTCTCTCTCTCTCTCTCTCTCTCCTCCTTCCCCCATGTATGTGTGTGTGTGTGTACATGTGTGTGTGTGTGGTGTGTGTGTGAAGTGAGTGAGGTGTGTCTGATGGAGCAATCCACTAAGAGGCTTTGCTTACACTGCTATCCACCCATGGGCTTCAAGGATCCAACAGGCTAATTTAGACATGCTTAGGTGACAAGAATGGAAGAAATAACAAAGATGGATAAAATATAGCCTCAGGCATTGCAGGGTTGTTTTGTTGTTGTTGTTGTTTTGTTTTGTTTTGTTTTTTGAGACAGGGTTAGCCCCGGCTGTCCTAGAACTCACTCTGTAGACCAGGCTGGCCTCGAACTCAGAAATCTGCCTGTCTCTGCCTCCCAAGTGCTGGGATTAAAGGCATATACCACCACTGCCCGGCTAGAGCTCTTGTTTTGTTTTGTTTTGTTTATAAATGTATGCATGTGTGCCAGGCTGAATTTTATGTGTACCTGTATGTGCAGAAAACTGTAGAGGACAGAAGAGGGCATCAGATTTTCTGGACCTGGAGTGGGGAACCAAGGTGTGGATACTAGGTACCAAACCCCTAGTCGTGCCCTTAACTACTCTGAGCGATCTCTCCAGCCCTAAAACTGGGTTTTCCAAGAACAACTGCAGAAAGTGTGGGTGAGAAGGAAGACAGGGCAAGGCGCAGAGGCAGAGGGAGAGGACTTGGTATGACTGGAGCCAGGGCCCCGTAAGGATGTGTTAGGAGAGATGCTAGTCTTTGTGTACTGAACAAAGAGTCAGACCTTCGTTCTGAAAACCATGAAACGGATTCAAAGAAACAACGACAACTTGGAAAGATGCCTCGGCTGAACTATAGATAGTAGAATCTGGGAAAGTAGAGTGGGACCATGAAGACTGTTTTAAGAAAGCACTGCACTATTTCAGACCACCAACAAGGGAGCCTTAACCTACAAACGTAGCTGTGAGTACCAAGAGGGACGGATAGAGGCAAGTGTGTGAAGGCGGGCTCTGCACCAATTCAACGTGGGGGAGTGCGCCAGTTTAAGAAACTGTTATCTTTTACTTTATACTTGATTTACATGGCATTTTGGAATTGTTAAGGGTCACCACCATGATGGCAAATTTGAACAGTTATTTGTTCTTTGGAGGACTAAAAATTATTTAAATCAGGGACGTATTTGATAATAGCAAGGGTTCCAGCAAAGACCCGCATTAAGGGATTCATCTGGGTGCACTTAAGCTCTCCATAGTTAAGCCTGTCTAACTACTGAAAGTTTGGGAAAACTTACAGGGGTTGTAGAATATCTGATGGTGGTAAAACTCCATGCTTCACCATATACACCATGATGGGTGACTATCAGACATACCTCCATGAGGGAATTACATCATGTAAGCATATAAAGGATAAGGCAATTACTAACAATTTTGAGAAGTAAAAAAAAAAAAATCTTTATTTTTTTTTTTACAAAAGTTTCTGTAAGTGCATTTTGTATTTGCTGTTCATGCTGTTATAACAAATCAAATGAAAATATAATTACAGTTAAGATACATCTATGCATATTTAAAAAGTAATATTTTAATTCCTTGATTTTCAAAAATTGAAAGTAGAATAAGCAATTCTTCAAAAAAATAGCCATTTCCCCCCTTCCCCATGCAATCACTGCAATGATTTGACAAAGAAACGTAATGAGCAGAGAGATGAGCGCTTCCGTGGCATTGTCACCTCGGGAAAACCCTGTATGTTTGGGACTAGGTTTCGAAACCCTCGCTTACATTTACGAGTGTCCATTGCTCTGCAGTACAGAGAACACATTAAAGCGTTCTCAGTCGAGAGCGTCTCCGCCAGGGACTGGTCCTCACATGGGTGCTGGTCTCATTCTCATGCCAGGCTTTGTAGACTCATAGGCAGGATTATGTAGCATACTTAAGAGAGAGCTTAAGACTATCAGGAACCCCTCCCACCACCACCATTGTAGGGTTTTCTTAAAATAAAAACTGTAAAGAAAATAGAACCCAATTATAATTTACCAATTTTATATACAACCATTCATTCTTTTGTCCTGAGATAATAAGCAAATTTGTAAGCAGTCTATTTTCATGCAAAAAAATATAATTTCCCATTCTTTACATTCGTTTTCTAGTATTTTGTACCTTAAATAATTTCAGCAGACCTGTGCTTAATACATGTGAAAAATAAAGAACAATTCATTTATTATGGCAGAAAAATTAATAACCATTGGTTCTCTCATTGGCAAGGCAATCTAACTTTAAGTGCTCATTTCAAATGGCTAAAGCATTGCCTGACTGTAAAATCCCCAGGAGAGAATTTTTTCCCCTTACACTTGTGAGGAAGGCAGGGTCTGGCTACTCCTCGGACCTCTGAGTGTGAGATCCTAGTACATGAAGCTTGGCTTCCATACCACACCTGGACAATCTCTGACATCTGGAGGGGAGGTCTCAATACTATGTATAAAGACATCTTTTGTGACAATTGCGGGGGGGGAATATATATATATTGTTTGTTTTGTATATATATTGTCTGTTTTGTAGCTTACTGCAACAGGGTTAATTTGTCAAAAGAAAAAAAATGCGAGAATTAGCAACATATTTGAGTAACAACTAGATAAAATTGCCAAACATTTAAGATTAAGGAACCAGTTCTCCATGGTCTTCAGATTTTAATCATTATATGGTGGCCACTGGGATCATGACAAGTCTTAAGTACTTAAGTACTTAAGCCTTTTTCCTGTATTGATTAAGGAGAAACACAAACTTATTTTTCATTCCCAGAGATAAAATTGGGAAGTCTGAAGCCAGAGGGGTTTTCCCATGGGTTTACCTCCTTTCATTTCTTTCCTTGCTCTACAGGAAGGAAGAGGACCGAGGATGCAGGTAAGGCCAACTCTTTACTTTCTGAGTACATTTGCATTCTCCCATTGAGTGTGATGGTTTCCACATAGATTGCGAAGTTTCAAAAGAAACATAAAATCTTTTGAAACAAACAACAAACAAAGCTTGTCTATAATTAATTGCACCTAACTACAGCGAGATGTAAATGGAATGAGGGTAGTTTTAAAAATCATTCACCTAAAACTTCAGTGCTCAAAACTCCGCTGGGATCAAAGCCAACAATGGGGGTTCTAGTCAAGTAGAAGAACAATGGAAAACAGATTTTAAAATTTGGAATGCAAAACTCCTTGCCCTTTAAATAATATAGATCTCTAATTCAGGTAATAATGTTCAATTTTGATTGACTGAACATACATTAAACATTTAAAAAGCCAATATTTTTCAGATGTGGCTTTCAATGTGTTATTTGTCTCATCAAAAATGTATTTCAAATTCAATGCACACAGGGCTGGGAGTGGAGCTCAGCAGAACAGTGCTTGAATGTGCAAGGTCCTGGTTTTGCTCCTCCGCACTGTGAGAGAAATTAATGTACACAGAATTGCTCATTTAGTCAATGTCAAATTAATAGGTGCAACAGTGAGTCTTCAGAGAGATGATGCCCAAGGAATGTGAAAAACAAAAACAAAAACAAAACCCAGATAACTACATCAATTGAAACTGAGGTCATGACTCAATATGACTGAAACAGGTGTATGATCAATGATTCGGATCATACCACAGGCCTGTGTGATGGATGATGTAGGTTCTGACTGAAAACATTCATTCACATACATGTTGGGACCATCCAACGGGCCTGTGTGATGATGCAGGTTCCGACTGAGAACATTCACTTACAAATAAGTTAGATTTCCCTCAGAGCTAAGGAGTTCCTTGGCCTGCCATACTGATCATAGATGTATTTGGGAAGATCACGTGACCTTTGAGCATGTGAATTCTTTGAGTACTTTCAGAGTCCTGTTCCCACAGAAGAGAAACACTTCCCTAGGGACCTTGCCCTCCTGAGGTGCATAATTGATAGTGCCCACTTGAACTGCACTGTCCACGGTATCGAGGCTTTTTGGTGACATCAGAATCTTGGCACCCAGATTTAGGGTGCAGCTAAACATATGATACAATTAAGGTTTTTATGGTCGATAGGAGCATCTGGAGCTTCTAGGATTGGAATTATGCCATTAGCAGGGATTTCTATATGGACTTCCATAGTTTTCTAGGGAAGTTCTTTTATTTGGAAATAACAGCTATTCCTCTTCACATTTGCCTTGATATCATATGAAAAGAAATCAAGGTTGTTGACAATTTTAGCCATATTGCATTTCCCAGACCTGGACACAGGCAAATTGAGAATGGAAAAGGCAGAGACTCTAGCAGAAACATAGGTACATGAACTGTTGCCCACCCTGAGAAATCACTGAGTATCTTCCCCTAAATGTTTGCCAACAGTCCATTTGCTGCAGTCAACAAACATCTTTTAAGCTTCCTTGTAGTAAGAAGTAGGTAAATAAATGCAACCCCTATCTATTCTTCTGTGCATAGATTCTGAATATTCAGTGAGCTTGATAAATGAGAAAATTACTGAAAAACTTATGGGAGTTGTTAGATAGATATGATATTTGCTTTAAGAACAGCTACATTTCCACTTCTCATAAATAAAAGTAAAAATCAGTGAGAAGGCTTTCGCCGCGGCCGAGATGCCGAGTGAGAGAACGGGAGTCAGGCCGCACGGGAACTATCATGTTTGTTTTCGCGTGGCTTCCTACAGCTTGCTGTAAGCTTTAGTTCTGATCTAACTGTGATTGTTGACAGTTATTTAATGAGGTAGTCCACATTGCCTAGACTTTCACTGTACCTGGTTATTGTTCCACAAATAATTAAGTACAATATATCAGTTATGGTTTTTCTTTATGTTTAATGGAATTCTGTGAACATTGCGAATATATTACTTTTAGTGGTACACAGTTCTTGAGAAAGTGTCTTGATTTGTTTTTACATTACCGTTTGCGATAATTTTTTTTTAGCAGCTTGCTACAATATCATTTAATAAAAATAAAATGTACTTGGTGACGGTAGAGAAAAATATTGTTAGAGACTTCTCTGGTCAGGAAAGGCTCAGTTGCAAAAATCAGGTGCTTGTTCACTTCGAGCTGTGGCATTCCGATTCCTTTCTCTCAAGAATAACTGTAATATTGCTGCAAAGTTCATCGGACTGACAAGGACCTCCTTGAGCTTCACATGGGTACTGAGTAAAGCTCTTCTATTTGCTTTTTGAAGTACTCTCTCAGCTCGGGTCTCTTAGCCTTTAGTGTTGGTGTCAGCAGGCCATTTTGAACAGAGAACATGTCACAATGGATGTAAATGGCTTTAACCTAAAAACCAAATGCAGAATGTCTCTTTAGTGGGAGTCAAACACAGCATTTATAGCATACAGCGTTAGTGCAAGCAGGCGGAGAAGAACAGGCATCTTGACTTAAGAATACCATGCTGAGTCAGAATTATATCCAAACACATTTCAGCCTATTTGATAAGGCTGAAACCCACCCTTTCCTCTTGCCACTCATTCATTAATTCATTCATTCAGCAACTTTACAGACATGAACAGTTTGTTTGGTAGGCACCAAAAATACAAGGAGTCCTAAATGCCAACACCCTAAGTAGTGTATATCAGTGTTTACAGAGCAGACTGAAGGATGCTGGGCAATTTCTAATGTGAGGAGCAGGGAATGAACAGCACTGGCCCGAGGGAGGGTAGTTAAAGTAAGGTGCCGTCAGGGACATCAGTGAAGACTTCACAATCAGGTGAGTGTTCAAAAAGTGGCTTGAGTCCAGGTGTAGCTCTTAGCTGGTGCGTGCCTACTGAATATGACATGTGAGTTTTCTCCCCTAACATTCTATAAAACCAGGATGTGGTGGCACAAAACCACCACAGGAGCTAGAGGCAGGAAGGACAGAAAGTTCAAAGTCACCCTCGGTCATATATCAAGTTGGAGTTCAGCTTGGGACACCCTAGATAATCAAGTAGCAATGTGGGGAAAGCGGGTGGGGGAGGGTTCCGCAGGCACAGTCATCAAGAACAAAACCAGGAGTGAAGAAGCGTGATATAGAAACGGACAACTAAGTGGCTTCAAGTTGGTCCATAATGCAGTCACGTGTGGCAGGGAAGAGGCTGAGCGCACAGGCAGGTCAGGGGTGGAGAATTTGATTCCAAGCGCAAGAGGAAGGGCTGGAGACTTGTGAAGAAAGAAATGAAAGGCCCACACGCCCGTGCACTGTAGAAGGAGCTCTCTTAGAGAAGCTGGAAGATGGCCTTGGGGAGAGTTAAGAACAGAAACGTATGTTCTGTGTGTTGGAGACGAGACAATACACATAGAGCGGAGGCAGGCACAGCAATGGGTGAGCGGGGCAGAATGAATCGGAGGCACAGTGACAAGATGCAATGCGGAGGGAGGCCGCAGTGAGGACTCCTCGGTGACTGATTTTAGATGGCTGCCTAGGGATGATGTAAGTTTTATGAAGAATGCAAAGGGAAATGAGGGGGGTGCATAATGAATTAAATCAATATTCTACTGTGGACATTTTTTTTTTGAGACGGAATCTCATGTAGCTCAGACAGGCCTTATTCACCATGGAACCGTGCATGATCTAAAACATAGGACCAGCCTTCCTCTCTCTGCTCAGTGCTGGGATGATAGGTGCGCATCGCCATACCTGGTTTGTGCAGCAGTGGGAGGAGGGATGGAACCCAGAGTTCTGTGTATCCCAGACAAGTGCTCTACCAACTGAGCTCTCTCCCTAGCCTGTGCATGCACTTTTGTGGAGTCTTTCAGAGAAGGGCATGGAGGGAGCTGATCTAGCATTCTCACTGCTGCCGTCTATGAGGCAGAGCCCAGGCTCCTCAGACAAAATCTCTTTGCAAGGCAGACTCTGTACAAGAAAGGATGGAGGGATGGCCTAGGAGTGTCTCATAGGATTTCTGCCACGTGTGGTTCCAACAGGAAGACTTCCAGGCGGTTGTCTGAGAATATTACATCTGACTCAGGGCTGAACATGTAAGTGGCGTGATCTTTAAGACATCGTGTCCTACTAAGCAGGGACAAGTTAAAGTGATTTCTGCTGAGGTAATGCACTCATATTATTAAAGAATGAGATGGTCTAAACATTGTTCTAACACACACTTTAAAACTTATATCAAAGTGTGTATGTTGAAATACTCATAGAGATTCAGGCATAGTTCTAGGTAACTAATGTTCACTGAGCACCCACGGAGTGTTGGGTACTATGTTTCACATCAGGGACAGAAAGCAAGACAAGTAGCTCTTACTCATGTGGGACCCGCAATTCAACAAGAGATGCTAGCATCTGACAGACCTGTGCAGGGATGAGCGCTGGGGATGGGCTGGGGGAGAGGCCTACCAGTTGCTCCTCTGATCTCTGTGCCCCACATCCCCCATACTAATAGAACCCTGACTTAGTTGGGCCCAGAATCCACATCATGACTCTCCTGTTCTCTGATTTCTCAGCTCTCCTTTGCAGCTAGAGGATAACCATAAGATCTGTATTTGGTTACTAGTGGAGAAAAAACATTCTTCTCTAATTAAAAAAAGTTCAAGCACAGCCACTTCTGTTTCCTCTCCCCTTTCTTCCTTGAATGTGAGCAGTGTTGAGAGCTAGTGCAGTCACCTCGCTGCCATGGGGTGAGAAGCCAACATACTAAGGGTTGAGAGAAGCGGAGATACAGGAAGAGCCCATGCCTTTGAGGACCTGCACCTACCTGGGAATCATCCATCTTTCCACTTATGCAAAGAAGGGAAACCCCATAGACTGGGAGTCAGGTTTTTCGGTGTGAGCTGGCACTTCTTTCTGATAAACCCCACACCCTAGGCTTGGCAGGGTTTGAACTGTGTTCCATTATTATGTTTCTATTCATTGCTGCCACCAAAATACCTGATGAACCAAAATATAAAGGGAGACCAGTGTCTCCTGGCTTGTGGTTTCAGAGGGGTTGAGTTCCTTGTGGCCGGGAGGCTGACACAATAATGGCTCCATCAGTGGCAGCAGGAGGGAGGCTGCAACTTGTTCACACCGTGGTGGATGGAAAGCAGAGAGATTAGACCAGGACAAGAGATGCTCAAAGACTTCAGGAACCCACTTCTGCCAGTCAGGTCTCACTTCTTAAAAGATCTGTGACCAGCTGTGTAGTGGTGGTGCACGCCTTTAATCCCAGCACTTAGGAGGCAGAGGCAGGCAGATTTCTAAATTTGAGGCCAGCCTGATCTACAGAGTGAGTTCCAGGACAGCCAGGTTATTCTTTATACAGAGAGACCCTGTTTCAAAAAACAAAAAAATAAAAAAAAATTAAAACAAAACAACAAAAAATCTGTGATCTTTTCAAGACAGTGCTAGAGGTTGGAAACTGAGTATTCAAACCATGAGCCTGTGAGAGACAGGGTTCTTTAAATAGGGATGTTTGAACTGAACTGTGAAGAGTAAGTCGGCTTTGGCCAGATGTAGATGGCCAGAGAGGAGGTGGAGTAGGCTACTGTGTGGCCCTACTGGAAGCATGTGCTCAGGCAGAGGCAGTGATATTCAAATCTCTGTAGCCTGTTACAGATGTGATACATGTATCATAGAAGAGAGAAGGGTCTGGAAAGAGCAGCCATACTAGAAAGAGTAGTACTCACTGCTAGCAAGTTTGGACATGGCTCTTGACATAGCTTTTAAACATGGGAAGTTGGTCTAGAATGGCTCCTTGGAAAGATGGCTCTTAAGATGGAGCAAGGGGCCAGGAAGATGTCTCTGATATTAACAGTGCAGCATCCTAGCAGGTGGATATTTAGAGGTGACAAAAAATTCTTTGCTTGGAAATTCTATTATATCCACTGAATTTTTTTACATACACAAAACAAAAAGAGGAAGCATATTATTCATTATGTCCATGAAACTGGCTTTCTAATTTTATCTATCTATCCATCTAACTATCTATCTTATGTGCATGGGTGTTTTGCCTGCATGTACATCTGTGTGACATGTGCATGCAATGCCTGTGGAGACTAGAAGAGAGCATTGTGTCCCTTGGAGTTACAGACAGTTGTGAGCCTCCATCATGTAGGTTCTGGGAATCAAAACCAAGTTCTCTGGAAGAGTAACAACTTTTCCTAACCACTATGCCACTTTCCCAAGCCCATTTGTATGTATGTATGTATGTATTTATGTATGTATGTATGTATGCATGCATGCATGTACATACAGATGAGTATATGTATTTTTTTGAGACAAGTATCTCTCATTGTACATCCCTGGTTCACCTGCAACTCACTATGTAGATTCACCTACTTCTGCCTCCCGAGTGTATTACCATGCCTGGGTATGTTCAATGTTTAATACATTTTTTAGAAGAAATAGAAAGAGAATGCCTAATATTACCTTATCCTTTTATCTTGAAACTTGTCCTTGAAATGAGATTTATAGAACTTTCATTTAAAAAAATAACATTCAAACATTGCATTGGAAAGTAAGACCTCCAAAGTCTCTAATTATGTTATCTCATAAGAACATAAATTTCCCAGGGGCTGGAAAGATGGTTCTTTGGTTAAGAGCACCGGCTCTTTTTCCAGAGAACCCAGGTTCTATAACCAGCTCCCTCCTGGCAGCTCACAACCACCTGCAACGTCATATCCAGAGGATCTGACACCCTCTGCTGACTCCCCCCCCCAAAGGGAACTGCACATACGTGGTACATGGACATATTCAGGCAAAACACCCATACCCATAAAATAAAAAAATAAAATCTCAGAAACTTAAAAAAGCAACAACAAAAACCAAACTTTTGTATTCTGAAGAACCATACCACTTGAAGATTTTCAAAGGTATTAACTCAAGTTTGCTTGTAGATAATAAACAAACAAATAAATCATTTAAGATGGAACATGGAAAGAAAGATAAACATATCCATGGATCAGGAAAATGATAAATCCATCTGTAAATTAATTCCACAAGTATCCACTTCAATGAGAAGCAACACAATATGACTAAGGAGAGGTTCACTAGTTACAAGTTGAAAAAAAAATCTTTGCATCAATCTTCATTTTGTATTAACTATGGAAATTAGTGAGGCACTCAAATACCAAGAACATTATTAATTCACAATTAAATGTGCTCAAATATGTTAGTCGTTTGCTTGTTGATAGGATAGTTTAAGTGTATCCTATTTACTTATCATCTACTTATTAAGATACGCATCGTTTAAAGGCCTCTGTAAATTACTAATGGCTGACCTATTTTTTTCAGAATTGTATGTTCCTGGAAATTATGCCTCAGTAAATCCATTTTTTTTCTAATTCAAAGTTTAATACAAGCAACCAAGCTCAGTACCCTGAACTCCTAAAGTTGATGCAGGATAACTTAAATTCTGGATATAGTTGGGTCATTCTTTCTGTGTTAAGAGCTAATCCTTCAGCTGGACAGGTGGCTCAGCAGGTAAGAGCACTTATTGCCCTTGCAGAGGACACCGGCTTGGTTCCCATCACTTCACAACCATCCTGGGGATGTGGCATCATAGTCTGGCCTCTGAGGGCACTATACAGCCATGTAGTGCACACAAATACATGCAGGCTAGACACCTGCAAAAATAGAGCTAATCCTTAATAGTGCCCCTCCCCCCCCACCCTGTGAGACAAATTCTCACTACATAGCCCTGGGTTGGCCTTGAGTCTATGATCCTATGTGTTAGCTTCCCCAGAGCTGGGATGGCAAGTGTGGGCCACCATCAGTGGTTGGTTTTTTGTTTGTTTGCTTCCTTGCTTGCTTGAGACAAGGTCTTAGAGCCTTAGTTGGTCTGGAGCTTGCTTTGGAGTTGGGGCAGCCTTGAATTTCTGATCTCTCTGCATCTACTTTCCATGTGCTAGGATTATATAAACACACTGCCTCCATGCCTAGTGTATGTGATGCTGGGGATCAAATCCAGGGCTACATACTAGGCAACTACTTGCCAGTTAAACCACACCCTCAGCCTCTGGTCATTTAATTTTGAAAAGGGAAAAGACTAAGACAAAGGTGGACTGTGGGTCAATTGGGACAATCTCTGTGAAGGCCAGCCTGCGTCCAGAGTTCACCTTCCTCTGGACAGGAGCCCTGCCAATTGTTTTGCTATGGTTAGCTGAGGCTGAGTGTGCCGGGGAGGAAGGCATAAAGCAGTGCAGACAGAATGACAGAGGAAACCAAGAGGTGACAACTTTGGCAATGAGATGGAAGACCTCTGAGATGCCACATGACTTTCCTGCATCCGAGGTTACCATGGTGAGGGCAGGTTATTAGAGCAGAAACTACATGGGCACATAGAAACTCAAGAATTCTCTTTCCTCATTAGTGTTCTAAACAAAGGCAGTGGAGAACACTGAGATTTTTAAGGTTCCTAAAATAACGTTAATATCACACACACACACACACACACACACACATTCACTTTGCTCTCTCTCTCTCTCTCTCTCTCTCTCTCTCTCTCTCTCTCTCTCTCTCTCTCTCTCTCTCTCTCTTCCCTCCTTCCCTCCCCCTGCCCTCCCTCCCTTCTAACCCCATTTTGGTTTTTAATCTTTGTATCCTGTGCAGGTTATACATCTCAGCACCAATAGATGGCGTACAGGGCTTGGAAATTTACAAGGATGTCACTAGGTGCAGTCTCTGCTGGTTCTTCAAATTGCCCCAGGATACAGTGTCTGGAACCACTCACGGGTAGCCCCTGAACCACATGGCCACATGTGATCTAGTCACACAGATCCCAATTAAGGAAAGACCACACAGTAAGTTCTATCAAATTTGGAAATTGAAAAAACAATAGTGGCAAAAATGGGCCTTCTACTCTGAAAAGTACTGCAATTAGCCAGCGTGCTTTGGAGTCAAGCTTTAGTCGTCCTAAAACACGGACAAGCAAAAGTTTGTTTCTCAATTTGGTTAGATTTAAACATCAGTTCCAAGAGAAAAACAATCTTAAACCCTGAAACTCTGCTAGATCTCTTTAACTTGAAATGAAGAACTTAACACTTTAGCTGGATGTGGTAGTTAGCACACACCTGGAATCTTAACACTTGGGAGGCTGTGACAGAAGAATTGGGGCAAGTTCAGGACCAGGCTGGGCTACATTATAAGTAGCAGGCCAGCCTGCTCTGACCCGAAACCACTATAGCATGAAACCCTGTCCTGAGCCAAGCAACACAACAATAAAAAACATAAACACATTTTAATTCCGATTAAACATAAGAATTTTACATTTAAAATCAACTTTAAAATTAGTTATAGGCTATCATCAAAACAGCATAGAAATTTAAAATTTCTTATAATCCTTGTAGATCCCTCATACTATGCTTTTGGGAGATTTTGACATTTGAACATGTTTGTTGTTTGCTTTTGAGACAGAGTCTCTCTACAGAGTCCTTGCTGTCCTGGAACTATGTAGATCAGGTTTGCTTTGAATTCATAGAGAGCCACCTCCCACATGCTGGGATTAAAGGCATGTGCCCCCAAAGCCTTTGAAAAAGCAGTTCTTGAAGAAAAATTGTTACCCCCCCTCTGTGTGTGTGTGTGTGTGTGTATAAGCAGGCATTCGTGCAGAACACTCATGCATGTACAAATATGCACATATGTGGAGTTCAGAGGTCAACTTTCAGGAGCTGGTTCTCTCCTCCCATTATATGGGACACAGGAACTAAACGCAGGTCACCTGTTGTGGCAGCAAGCACCTTTACTTGCTGAGCTACCTTGCTGTCCCCAGAGAACAATTATGAATGCTGATTTTACAAAAGACAATTATCTCAAAATCAAAGGACAAAATTTTTATCAGCGTGTTACTAGTTTCTGCTTGGAACCTTTTCTTGAGAGCATAGATGATAACAGGAAGGTGGACTGAGCATGCGCAGTCCTGAGCCCAGCTACAGAACATCTCAGAGGAACTGAGTGTCCTTTGTTTGTAAGTACTTTGTTTCCTCCTCCTTTGCAAAAGGCCACTGGGCTGATAGTGTCCTCCTAGTGAGTAAGCTTGCCCGCAGCTGCTAAGACAGCAGAGCCCATAAAAGTAAAAATAAGGTAGGGTGCTTGGGAGCCTGACCAGGCCCACGTGACCAGTGACAGCACGGCTTCTATTTCAGCCTTATGATCGCCCGCGGTTATAAGGGCAACAAGCACAGCCTTACTTGCCCAGCGACCTAGTTTAGCTCAGGAGCAGGAGAGGTTGCAGTTGGCTCAAAACAGCCCTTCCGGGGGTCTTTTTGTGTGTAGCCTTGTAGCTGGCCACACATGCCAGGCAGGGAGAGAGCCCAGGTCAGGATCCCCATGCTTCTATGCAAAGGAATGTAATGGGTGTGAGAAAGGTCACAGTTACCTGTTCAAAAGAATGCAGTCCACTTTGTTTCCCCAGCATCACCATGTCATCCAGAATAGCTTTCTTCAATTCCTGAATTGAAATAAGTGAGACAACAACACATTTCAAAACATGGATGGTGGCAGGGTGATAGAGAGAAGAAGGTTAAGTTAAGGTCAACCAGTGAGAGAGGCGCATGCTCTTTCTCAGCCCCTTCCCTGTTGAGGGTAGCCCGGTGCCATGCCAATCAATACCTCTCTCCAGGAGAGAAAGGGAGGCAAATGGCCCAAGAGGTCACTGTGGGTGCGTTAGGGCATGCTGTGTTTAAAGTGGTCTCTTGGCCAGCGTGGAAGTGCTGCCAGCCCTATGCCATCTTGGGGCTCAGGGCGGGGAGAGTAGAACTAGAGATGCCAGCCTATGTCTGCTGGCAACGTTTCCTTGATGTATGTCAAGACAATTCCATGATGGAGCAGTGGATACTTTAAGTGGAAAGAGCTGTGCTACTATTTCAGTCCTATTTCAGTACCTGCTAACCCAGTACACATGAGAACCACCTTCTCTTGGCAAGGGAGCAGCCAGCGGGTCAGAGAGCCTGTGTTCACATCTGACTCTGCTGTGAACCAGCTGTGTGGTCCGGGACAAACCACCTCCTCTTGGACAGCTCCCTTCCAAGATATGGGGCAGTGGGGTTAGATAAACTTTGTGTGATGGCTCCTGGTCCCAAGAACCCAATTGCTCACTCCGTTTTTAAAAAAGAAAGTAGGGATGTCTTCAATAATCACAAAAGGATAAATCTCTGAATTAGGGTTCCTACAATGTGTAAAGTAATACCAGATACATCTTATGCATTTAGATTTCACAGTTGTCAGCTTTTCTGTCCTCTTGTTAAGTGACTTATAAAATTCTCAGCAGCCTGTCTGGAGGCACCTGGGGTACAGACCTTATTTGTGCAGAGTTCTTGATAGGTCCCTTCAATTCCTTTCTTCTGAGCCCAGGAAGGCATGACTTCAGGGTCAGGCACGACGATGCCAACCAAAAAGGCCTACAAAGCCCACCAGAAAAGCACAGTCATGACAAAAGCTTTTAGAGCTCTCATTTGTGGTTCAGCATTAAACATAATCTCTTGACATTCTCAGACTCCACCCTTTCCTAAAAATAAGTCTACAGTTATGAAACATTTGTTCAGAGATTATAAAACACCTCCACTGATGTGCCCCATGGTCCTGACTGATCCCGTCTGACATGGGCCTGATCAGTGGCTAAGTATTTGATTAGTTCACCTGAGGCCCTGAGTTCAACCTCCAGTTCCAAAAGCCAAAAGTTAAATACCCCCCCCCCACACACACACACACTTCTGATTTTCATGTCAACCTCAGATCTGTACGTCTTGAGGATGCTTAACTTGATTGATCCAAATTTTGTGAGCCAAAACATTTCCCAGAACTTCCAGACTACTTCCAATTTGTTTATGAGGAACTGTTTTAAAATTTTGGTTATTTTCTTTAAAAGTGTTTCAAGGTTTAATTATATAAACAAATGCACAGGGGAGAATAGAGTCAGTAGCTCTGATACCAGAGAATATCTTTTTGGTTTTTCTGACTGTGACTTAAATGATATTGACAGCAAGTGTTTTAATATTGATAACCAATATTATTGTCAGTAACATTCCTTGCATTACTATATTAATTTCCCTGCATGATTGATTTGCATATTAAATATTGAAACAGCAGTGCTTAGAGGGTGGGGTATCTCAGTGGTCTCAGTGGTGGAGTGCCTTCTTAGCATGCAGTAAGGCTCTGAGTTCAACCCACAGCAACACACACACACACATGCACACACACACACACACACACATACACACACGCTCAATCAGAAAATCAAAAATACTGAATTTTTATTTAATATATTGTTTCAAGAAACCCCTCTTGGGAATTAGTGGGCATATGCTAAAAGTTAGTAGAAATGTCTATTTCTATGTCTTCAAGGAATTCATTTTCCCTAACTGCAGTGAACCAAATCCTAAGTAATTAAGATTTCTTCTGCGTTTTTGCTGTCCAAGGTTGCCCTCAAACTCATGATCCTTCTGCCTCTGCACACTTCACCATGCCTGGTTTTATGTGGTTCTGGGCACCCAGGGCTTCCTGCTTGCCAGGCAAGTGTTCTGCTCAGTGAGCTAAATTCCCAAGCCCCATAATTTCTCTTTTAGAAAGGAATTTTTCCCTCTTGACCAGAAATGTATGGGTGAGTGAGTCCTGGTGACTAGAAATCAAAAAGCAATCTGGAGGTTCTGGCAGGCCAGTATGCGCAGGAGGACTGGAGCAGTAGCGCTCACCTTTAAGCTGTCCCCGTGGACATAGATTTGCGCCACAGGCTCACTCCGGATGTAGATGTTCTCGATCTTCTCTGGTGCAACATATTCCCCCTGAGCAAGTTTAAATATGTGCTTTTTCCGATCGATGATTTTAAGCGTTCCTTCCTGTGGAATGGAACAGACAGCTTCGTAAGACAGGCTCCCATTTCCAAGCGGGAGCTACCTTCCTCAGTGCAGACTTAACCTGTAAACCCCAGCACCCCAGAGCTGCTTCGCTCTGTGTCTACAGAGATGCTGCATGGGGCTCGATGGAGCCATCGCCCACCATAGGTGAGTGATGTGCCAGTTCTGCTGGGCTCTGAGTATCTACCATCCCTTCTTCTATATCAGCCTTACCAGGCCTTCCTACTTCCCTAACCACCCTCGCCCAGCCCAGCCCCGCCCCGCCCCGCCCCGCCCCGCCCTGCCCCGCCCCCTGAAGCAGTCATTCATTGCCTCCTCTCAGATCTAGATCCTTCCCACCGGGGCTCTTCCTGCCTAGGCCTGTGCTCCAGCTGTACCTTTTCCTCACCAACATCTCCAGATCCACTAGACCTCACTAGAGTCTATTGCTCCAGCTACAGCCTCAACCCCAGGGTGTCCTTGCACCCCAGAGTGTCTCCTGGTTGAGAGCAGGTTCCTCAGAGGGCCAGCGCTTCCACCCAGCCACTAGATCATGTCCCCGGCATCCACTGGCAGGGAGGGCAGGGAATGGGTGCCGGTGCCAGTGCCTCCAGGACTTTATTCACCTCACTGACCCTGGGAACTTTTTGTGTTCCTGAGGTGATGAAGTGACACAGAACCCATGAATGTCATACTTTCATTGTCTCTGGGAACAGCACGCTAGGGACAGACATTTCCATATGCTTAAGTTGCTGGCTAGATCTCTTCGTGGGCTCCCAGACTTCATCATGGTCAGTGACTTCTATCAGGCTGTGAAAATCTGTCCACCCAGGATATGGCTCACCCAGAGTGAGTTTGAGATTGTTGTCCTTACTGCCCTAGCCTGGGGTCTTTCCTGTCTGCCTCTCCTGCCCCCCCCCCCGCCCCCCACCTCCCCGCTCCTCCTAGGCCCATCAATCCTCACTTGTAGACTCCCTCACCCTCACCTCTTTTTTCCTCCTCCAATGGAAACCAACTATCCATCCCTAACTCATCTGTTCGGTCCTCCAGGGCCAGAACAATCTCTCCAGGAATGGAAAAGAGATCGGTCCTGATTTGTCTCAACATTAGGGCTGGGTCCCCGATGCTTCCCCTGCGCTAGCTTCTTTGGTCTTTATAGCCACAGCTGGCTGTTGTCACCTCTGCCCCTCTAATGAAGAGGATGGGGGTCCATTAACTGATCCTCATTAGCGAGCAATTAGTTCACTCCTCCAACAGTCACAGGGACGAAGGGGACTGTGACTAGGAAACAGGGGACGCAGGGTTGAGACCCAGGACTTTCTGGATTAGAGGACTTCTGTTTCATCTATCACTATAAAACAATAAATTTTAAAAGCACAAATGTTTCTTAAACATAATCATTGAAGCCTTGCACATGATCTTCTAGGAAATGGCGGGGGGGGGGGGGAAGTCAAGAATATTGCGCTCGTCTGCTCATTCAAACGAGCTGATGCCAAAACCAGAGTCATCTCAGAGTAAAAATCACAGATTGATCTTGCTTGTGGACAGGAACAAAAAGGCACAAACACACATATAGGAGAACAGTATGCAAGAAAGTCACATCAGAGCCATGGTGAACCAAAACCACGAATGCACAATTAGTCTGATGGGAGAGACGCAGAAAGAGTGAATGAATACCCATTTCAAATGGAAGGAAAGTTTCAATGAAGGTTAAGCCCTTATTGAGAAATGATGAAAACTTTCCATCCTAACTCCAGGGCTGCTGGCTGCTGTATGAGAGTCTTGGGTCTGAGCACCCCAGCTGCTTCATGGGAGTCTATTCACTCACTTCCTGCCACGCCCTGAAATGGGGGCAGCTTCATTCAGGCTCGGTGCCTCAGATTTGACTGTTTATTGTTCTGAGACATGTGTAGGATTTCTTTATGAAGACACAAATGGTATCTTCTTTATGATAAAACAATATAGGAGTCAGGCATTACGGCATTTCTGTAATCCCAACAGTTGGGAGGTTGAGTCAGGAGGATGGCAGCACATTTGAGTTCAGCCAGAGCTATACACAGGGCTAAACACAAAAACCTCTGAAGAATACTGCCGCCACCACCTGCCCAGCATCATCATCATTGTCACTACCACCAATACATAAAAGCAAAAAAATTGATGAACTTGATTGCAGAGCCTTGAGTCTCAATTGTCCTTGGCTTACGGGACAACCTTCCCTCCAAAGGTGTCCATGTCCCACAGGCCTCTCTGGCCCTCTCCTACACAACTGTGGGTCTTCTGTTGGAGCTGACTGGCTACTGATCCTGGCCTGACTGTTTCTTCCAGTCTCTTTTCCTCTTGGCCTAGGAGTCAGTCCAGTGAGTGCCTGTCCTCTGCTTCTTCCTTCAACCCTACTCATGCCAAAAACAAACATAAAAAAAAAAAATGCATGTCTTCCAGAGCAGAGTTACTGTCCCAGGGAGTACACTGAAGCCTTGGCCTTGCCAGCTACATGGATGAAGGTTTCCCAAAGGCAAAGTTCTTCTACAGGCCCAAGCAGAGGCAGATTGGCTCTCCGGGCCCCAGAGCCAGGAAGGCCTCTTATCGCTCATGTACCTGATAAACTCAACACCTCAGATTCTAAGCAAACAGCAGCAAACTTTCAGACACATGGAGAGGTCCTCTGGCTGAGGGACAGCAGGCAAGGGCTCTGGGTGTTGGCAGTAGGGTTTCCCCCACTCAGAGGATCTGCATGAATGTCTGATACCTGACAGGCACTGTGCTAAGTGCTTTGTAGCCATGATCTCATTTGTTCCTTGTGGCAACATCCAAGACAACATCCTTATAGAGGCAATAACATTATCATCTTCATTTTTAAAATAAGGAAATGTGGACAAGAAAGAAGGGTTAGTGAGTAAAGACACTTTCTGTCAAGGCTTAGGACTTGAACTTGATCCCCAAGACTCTCATGGTAGGAGGAGAGAACCAATGCATACAAGTTATCTTCTAATACACTTGGGCTTGCACACATGTGTGCGCGCACATGCGCAAGCACCCACACCATGCACACAGAATAAACAAACAAACAAACAAAGTAAGAATGTTATAAATGAGAGAATGAGGTAAAGTTGTTCGAGCTAAAAAGCTGGGAGGCATAGCTAAAGGATGCTCTAACGATTTGGTTTCTTATTCTACAAATGGGCCAGGGTGTAGCCCAAGAGGAGTGCATCTTCACTCAAGGTGCTAAAAGCCACTTCCAGCAGAGTCAGAGGAACTGAAGCTCCTTACCCATCAGTGCTGCCAACTGCTTCCCTTCTCCAGATGCCACGCTCTCAGCTGGGGACCAAGGTCCCTGGCGTGGTGGTTTGAATGAAAATGGCCCCCATAGACTCAAGGGAGTGGCACTATTGGGAGGCGTGGTCTTGTTGGAGTGGGTGCGGCCTTGTTGGAAGAAGTGTGTCACTTTCGCAAGTCCAAGCCAGGACCACTGGCTGTCTTTCTTCTTGCTGTTTCCTCATCCGGATGTGGAACTCTAAGTTACCTCTCCAGCATCATATCTGCCTGCATGCTGCCATGCTTCCCATGGTGATGGGACTAAACCTGAACCATAAGTCATCCCCAGTGAAATGTTTTCCTGTATGAGAGTTTCTGTGGTCATAGTGTCTCTTCATAGCAATAAACCCCTAACTACACACTGGCCTTCTCAGATCTGCCCAAGAAAAATATCTCCTTCTACTTAACCACCAGCCTCCATACACCAGTAAACCTTTTCCTGGATTCCCTGAGGGATAGGAAGTTGTTTTAAGGAAGGCCCACGTTCTGCCCTCCACACAGGTCACTGGCCCTCTCACTGGGGCAATGGGCACAGGAAGCATGGGACAAAGACAGGGGCACCCACTCGTCACTGGCATGGCATGTGGAGCACCAACCCACCACACATACTTACCGGCAGCCATTTCCCAATGTCTCCGGTGTGAAGCCAGCCGTCGCTGTCCAGGGCCTCCTTGGTCCTGTCCTCGTCTTTTAAGTAGCCTTTGAACACATTTGGTCCCTTCACACATATCTGTGGGGGCAAATGGCATGGCTTTGCTCACTCCTGATAGAGGGGATCCAACAGTGACGGACCCCACTCCTCTGCTGTCCCTTGCCTTGTCTGAAGCAGTGTCTTCCCTGTGTTGGCTGTCCTTTCTTCATTTGACACTTCTCCCTCAGGGGTCCCTGACCTTGGGCTCATGCTGGTTTGGGATACTCGCCACAGATACTGATGCCAGGGTAATCCTACCAGTGATGCTCAGGCCCCCTGCTCCACTGGCTGGCAGGAAGCCTGATTCTCCACCCACTCCCTAGGGCCGAGCGAGAGTGGCTCAGCTCCACCCACGTCGTTTGGCCTAATTGACTATGGTCCATGTTTCTGCTGAGACAAGGTATATTGTTCCAACCTATACCACAACGGGTGCGTGTGTGGAGGGGGGATGCTTCTTTTAAAGCCCAGAAATTAAAAGTTCTTGATTTAGGACCACTCATTCTCAGTGGGGTTGGTTGAATCAAGTACATCAATAACTTCAAGTGACTTTGCATGCAGGTAAGGGAAAAAAAATGGCTTTATCCCCACTGTCTTCTGCTTGGCTACATATGACATCCATAGAAGTGAGAGGTGACATCTGGACCTCACCTCTCCTTCTCCTTTGCAGGTCCAGTAGTTGAGTTCCTCTGCATCGACCAGCTTGATATGGTTGCAGGGCAGAGGTGCCCCTACGTGCCCTAGGACACCAGAACAAGGTGATGCTAGTCAGTGGTCCAGTACCCATGGTGCTCGACGTCCCTGGGGGATCCCCAAGCATCCTGATAGAGTGGAGCCTGCCTACCATCCCAGAACTTGAGAGGTAGAGGAAAAAGTATCAGGCACTCAAGGTCATCCTAGGCTATATATTGAGTGGTGTGAGGCTAGCCTAGGCCACATGAGGCCACAAAAATGGAAACAACCCCCCAGTGGGTTAAAGTGGGGAGCTGTGGGACCAGAGTAACACACCTTTATGCGGGTACTGGTGACAGGGACAAACTGAGGGTAACACTAAACTCCAGGGAAGGCAGAGGGCAAGCTTCACTTGAATATATATATATATTCACATACAGGGTTCTCAGTGTAGCTCAGGTTATCTTGAAAGTCACTATAGCACCCAGGCTGACCCCAATCTTGTGGTTCTGTGTGTCAACCTTATCAGTCTTGCAATTATAGAATTATAGGAAGGTATCACCATGTAAGGCTTACATTGGCTATTGGTTCTTAATTTATCTACATATATTAGTGTGTGTGTGTGTGTGTGTGGGTGTGGGTGTGGGTGTGTGGGTGTGTGCGTGCACGCATGTGTGTGTGTGTGTGTGTGTGTGTGTGTGTGTGTCACAGCACATATTGGAGGTCAGAGGAGGCTTGGAGGAGTCAGTTTTCTCTTTCCATCATGTAGATTCTGGGGATTGTCAGGCTTGGTAGCACAAGCCTTGACCTCTGAGCCACTTGCTGACCCTTATATTTGGTTCTTACAGAGTGAGAAAGCATAATTGACCCAGCACAAACCTTCATGGAGGCCCTGAGCAAGGTGGGAGTCTCATTCTACCACGCATTCTACATGGTTAGGAGGTTTAACAGTGCTGCCCACATCAGACATTTCTCCAGCTGGGCATAATGGTGCATCATCCAGGAGGTGAGTGTGGAGGACCAGGAGACTGAGGCCAGCGTGTGCTATGCGGGGATCATAAGCTACAACTGTTACTTCTTCTCCCTTAGTCAGGCTCAGGATTGGTGCGTACAGAGACAACCCAGAGTGCTTGCTGCACTGCAGATTTGGACTGGGGTCTGGGACGCGGCATAACAGTGGTCTGTATTTCTTACAGGCACCTAGGCAATATGGATGCTATTGTACTCAATGTTGCAAGGGACAGAAAACCAGGATGCAGTTACTCATCCCTTGTGTGTGTGTGTGTGGGGGGGGGGGGAATCTAATCCCAAAGTTTGATGACCTTATGCACCCCAGGCACAAGATCCTATCTAAGTCATTCACTAGCCCCTGTGGTCTTTACCTCACTTGGTGGGAAGCTAGGAAGGCGCTGGCCAAGGTCCTGAACCAGATGTGCCCCAGGTATGAAAAAGGAAGGCGAAGGCACTTGGGTTTCTCTTTTAGAAGACACATTGCTAAACCTGTTATGATACTGTACAGAAACATCAGCTTTCTGACACCCAGCCTCCTATGGTTTCCAGTAAGGGTGAATTAAAAACTCAACAGTTTTAAATGGGAAACCATTAAGGGTGGCGGCCAAGGTAAGTGGGGTTAGAGTGGGCTCAGTGGGGAAAGGAGTCTGCTACCGAGCCCTATGTCCTAAGTTTGATCCCCAGAAACTATACAGTGGAAAGAACTGACTCATATAATCTTTCTCCTGATATTCATATGTGCACTGTGAGACGCTCATGCTCTCTCTCCCACACACACAAATTAATGTAGTTTTTTAAAAACAATACAAGTGTCTGAGAGGATTGGAATTTATGGAATGGTGGCTCAGTACAGTGGAAACAACAAGTATAACAGAGAGAGAGAAGGAGGGAGGGAGGGAGGGAGGGAGGGAGGGAGGGAGGGAGAGAGCTAGGTCCTGGAGAAATGACTCAGCTTGCTGCTCTTACAGAGAAGAATTTGGTTTCCATCATCCACATTAGGCAGCTCAAAACCACCTGCAACTTTGGGTTCATGGAAAAAAAATGCTCCTATCTGGCTCAGTCAAAAAGCAGTTTCCATTTTGAATCTCCCTATCATGTTTCAAGATCCTGTGAAATACTGTTGCATTAACTAGCTTTTTTTTTTTTTCCCGCTTGCACATCATTCCAAATTTTCCAGTTTGCATTTGAGCAAACGTAAGCACAGACTGTGGTCCCAGGGGAAGTGTCCTAAAGAATTCTCTTGCTGAGTGCTTTCCAACTTTGTTCAGTGCCTAGTCAGAGTCTGGTGATGGGTGGCCCAAAAGCTAACACTTGAGACCTGCTTCTGTCTGCCTGGGAGGGGGAATCTCCTCACAATGAGAGAGTGCATGGCCCTTCTCCCTTCTGAGGCTGCCACTGCCACTTGAATATGCCACAGGAGCCCCGTCCTCAAGGCTTGGTCCTCAGAGGAGCTGGAGACAGGGCTCAGCATTTAACCACTTGCTTCTCTTCCAAACGGGCTGGGGCTCGACTCCTAGCACCCACATATTGGCTCACAACCATCCATAATTGTAGTTCCAGGGGATCCAGCACTCTTCTCTGACCCCAACAGACTCCAGATGACACACACACTGTGCACATATGTACATGCAGCCAAAACACTCATATAATATTTTTTAAAGAGAGAGTTGTCTGTTGTAAGTCACATTCAACTCATAGCCTGCTTCTTTCATTGTATTTAAAAAGACAAAAAACAAAACAAAACAAAACAAAACAGTTCTGAAACAACTGTAAGCAGAGCAGTGTGGTTATGTAGAATCTATAAAACACAACGTGCTGGTATTAGAAGCTTTTACCACGTGGAGTCTTAGCCTGTGATCCACACTTTGCACAACTTCTATTTATAAAACAAAAATGGAAGAAAAAAACCAAACCAAACAAACAAAAAGCAGGAGGGCAAAGACGCTTCCTGGTGAGTTTGAAAAAATCTCAGTTTGTCCCAGAAATCCACACAATGAAAGGAGAAGACAAACCCTTGAACATTGTTCTCTGACTTCCACAGTATGCCATGTATGTGTGTGTGTGCACACATGCATGCACACATAAACAAAGTAAGTAAATAAATGCAGTTTTAAATTACAACTAAAATTTTTTAAATACGGGAATGTACAAAAAGGAAGGTGCAAAAAATTGCAACAAAGAAAACATTAGAGCCACAGTATCACAACTCAGCTACCCTGCCCTGCCACCGCCCTCACATTACCACACCTCCTGCCCCCTTCCCCAGCTGCAAGCTCTCCTACCTGATGTCCAGTCCCCTGGCGTTGTGAAGGTGCACCCAGCTGTGCATTCAGTTTGCCCATAACCTTCATAGACCTTCAAGCAAAACAGAAACTGTGATGTGGGCCACACTGTCTCAGAAGTGTCTGGTGGCCCCTCTGACCGTCTGCAGCTCCCAACTGAGGATGATGGAGAGCCATGGTGCCCTGGGTGCCTGGCACTGGTGGAACTGAGCACAGCAGGGCTGTGCTGCTACTTTTAACCATACGTGCTTAGGTTGTGTGGTTTGGGATAAAGGTTTCTGGCCAATTTTCACCCACAGGCTCTATCTTCACTCAGATAAACGCATACCCAAGATAAATATTCTAGATCTACTACAGGTCTGATCTTATTTTTGTCGTTCCTCTCCAGGCCCTGGAGTTCAAGGCATCTAAAGCATTAGCTTAAGCATTGTACATAAGAAACAGACATGTTTAGTGTCCCTTGAAGCCCAGCTGTAGCCACAACATGGCACGATGCCTTTGAACGAAACTTGCTGAATAGATAAATTAAGAGAGAGTTTTGTTTGTTTGTTTGTTTTCTTAGAGATAACCAAACAACAGCACACAGATGGGCTGTTCTTTCCTGATGCGCTTGCTTTGAGATGGGAGATGCTTTGAAGGCTGTAGAAAGCAGAGAGTCAGGCCAATATGATAGAGTTTGCAGCACACTAAGAACAATTTATATTTTCATTTTTAAAAACATATTTATTTTATATTTATGTGTCTGAGCACCATGTATGTATGGTGACAGCAGAGGCCAGAAGAGGGCCCTGGATCCCCTGAATCTAGAGTTGTGAACCACCATGTGGTTGCTGGAAACCAAACTCAGGTCCTCTGGAAGGCCAGTAAGTACCCTTAACCATTGAGGCATCTCTCCAGCATGTATGTATGTATGTATGTATGTATGTATGTATGTGTGTATGTGTGTATGTGTATATGTGTATACACACACACACACATACACACATATTTCATCTGATTCCTTAAACTTCCAAGGTTCCAGGTAAAGGACTCTCATAGCATGGATATTCCTGGGGTTCCCAAAAGGTGGCAAAGCCATTCTTGTTCTCTGTGGCTGTGTTTTTCTTACCCACAGAGTGAAAGGCTTGGCCCCCTGGCATCTTCCTCAGCACAGTACACCTGTGCTGCCTAGCACACATCCCACACTCTCAAGAAAGGCCCTGGACAATGATACCTGGCACCCCAGAGCTGCTCGTAGGAATCCCAGGACTGTTGGTGATGCGGGGGCTGCTCCGGTGACGATCATCCTCACGTGCCCACCAAGACTGGCCTGTGGGAAGAGAGAAGCTGCTAATGATGGTGACACGTGATATGCTCCTCACTCGAGGTCAGCTTTAAATGGCTGGACCCTGGATGCTGGGGCTCGGATCAGGAAGAGAGCTACGTGCTGAGGAAGTGCCTTCTCTTTTGTAATAAATGTGACTAGCTGACAACCTAACCCACAGTTTGCCCAATTCCGTGACCGGCTCTGAGTGTCATTAGTCCACGAGGCCTTTTTAATACCATGCTTCTCCTTAAGTGATTCAGCTGCTTCTTCGCACTCTCGTTAGTCACCGGGCTCCAAAACAATCACTTACAACAGTTTCTCCAGCTCCAACCTACATTTTAATGGCATCAACTTTTTTCTCATTTAGAAATCAATACCATGCCTTATTTACTATGTTCTGCAGGGACAAAGGACACTTGAAACACTTTGTTTCTCTAAGTTGAGCCAAGAGAGCTTAAATATTAATTTTCGTGGCTAAAAACAGAATAGCAGGAAACAGACTGAGCTGATACCACTAATGAACGAGATTCGTAGGGTGGGGCTCGACACGGGGACTGTGGTGGCGATGCAGCGAGGAACACTTGGGGACTGGCTTGATTCCAGAGAAGCTGGCAGGACAGGACACAAGAAAAGGGAAAGAGGACTCCTGTTCATCTGGAGAGAAGTAAGGTCCGTCGAAAGCCCACCATCACCGGTTTACTGGCAATGGCAGGAGGAAGCCCAGGCCTCCAGGTCCCAGGGACTTCTTAGTGGAACAGCCGCCTGAGCATCCAGCAGTGTCAGGGTGGAGGCCAAAGGACCTACTTTCTAAGGGAATATATGCATATGTATGTATGTATATATGTATGTATGCATGCATGCATGTATGTACATATGCATGTGTATGTATACATATATGTATTTATGTGTGTATGTATATATATATGTGCGCGTATGTATGTGTGTATATATAATATATATATATATAATATATACACGCTATTTTTAATTAATTTGAGAATCTCATAGCATATTCATTTGCCCACTCTGCCTGTTAACTCCACCAGGGTCCATCCCTGTTTCCCTCACCTCTCTCCCAACTTCCTGTTTTCTTTTCCTTTTTGGTTTGTTTAACATCCTATGGCGTCCAGCTTGAGCGGCCTCTCTATGCACAGGTGTGAGGCCATCCACTGAAGCATGGCCAACCTAGGGGTCCTTACTGGTAAGTTTGCTTTTCAGCAGATACAACACAGCTCCAAAAGTTAAGAAAAAAATCATGGCTCTAAAATTCCAGCAGCAGCACAAGAGTTGTTGTTGTTATTGTTGTTGTTGTTGTTGTTGTTGTTGTTAACCATATTACAGGTCACTGGGCCATCTTCTCCACTTCCCCTATGAGATCACCCACCGAGCACAGTGTTACTCTGGACTCACAGACTCATTTCTTTACCTGAATCTTATTAAAGAAGAGTTCATCCCAGATGCTATTGTTTCTGATGATTCCGCTCTGGACCTCGGCCTGCTTGCGCTTGGCTGCAAACTCCAGGAGCCAGCGCTTTAGGGAGGTGTCTGCCTGGTGGAAGATCTGAGGAGCACAAGCAGGAGACAGCGGTCGGTCGAGCAGAGCCTGATTATCTTCCTTCTAAACACACCCTCTAGGAAGAGGGCCCAGGCTGGCTAGCAGAGGACCCGTGTGCCCCTGTACACATGCGAGAGGTCACTGGATTTGTAGCCTGAAGCTGAAGGTTAGCGATATGAAGGGCCAGGCACATTTTGGAGATAGGAAGGAGATGGAGTAGAAAGGAGGAAGGGGAGGAGAAATGAGGGGAGGGGAGGGGAGGGAAGGGGAGGGGAGGGGAAGGGAAAGCAGGTCTCTTTAACCAGAGCTTTGGAGGCAGGAAGGAAACAGGAGAAGGAAACACAGGTAAGAGTTGGTGAACACTGGAAGGAGGCACGTTTTCAGACCTGTCGCTGGAGGGAAGGAAAGCACCCCTGAACCCTCAGATTCCATCCACACCAGCAAATGAGAACCTTCCAGTCTGTGGGGCTTACCTTGTCATACATCCGATTCAGCAGCCGTGGGACCACAGGGAAGATGGTGGGGCGGAGAGCCTTCATATCATCTGAGAGGAGGCGGATGTCTCCCTGGAAGAAGCCCACACGCCCTCCATGGCAGTAGACAACAGACTGTGGGGGAGAGGATGAGAAGGTGGGATCACTTAGGGTGGGAACCCCTGGCTGCAGGCCAGAGCTATCCAAAGTTTTGCCCTTATGGAGAGCACCCAGGACCCCCACCCAGCTCTGGCTACTGCCATAAGACACTAAGTGGCATGAAAAATGACCCACCGACCCACAAACTTTGTACCAAGTCCCAGCCAGGCCTAGGGAGAAGGCCAAGTGGAATGATGCTGGAACGGCCATCCTTGTTGGTACCCCCTTTACAACCCACTCTCAACCCTAGACATGAGCCCCCCCATCCCGCCCCAGAAACTCAGGGCTATGAAATATTCTGGGTCTATTCCCTGGAGAGGCTTTGGATTCCCCAGAGGCATCTCTGCAAACTGTGGAATAAAGTGCTATTTTCCTTGGTTACTAGAGCTGGTGGGAGACCAGGGGCTCCTGGCTGGTTCCTCTGAGGCCGGAAGCAGCACACGAGGAACCTTATTATTGAGTGCTCTGTTCTTTAATGCCCAGGGCAGCTCTCTAAGGAAGACAGTGTTTCAAGCATGACCATTGGTAGGAGAAGAACGCAAGGCTCGGAGAGGTAAAATGGCTTGCCCAGCTGTGTAAAACTAGTTGATGATAATGGCTGGCACTCAAGTCCAGGCCCAATGATGCCAGGTCTCCCCGCCAGACACAGTAGAAATTTACTTGAAAGATATATTTTATTTATTGGCTGATCCTTTCAGTGACATATGTGTGGGAAATTCTTTGACTCCACCATCCTATATGGATTCTCTGCTTTGCTCTCTCTCTCTCTCTCTCTCTCTCTCTCTCTCTCTCTCTCTCTCTCCCACACACACACACACACAAGAGCTGCTGAGGACCAATACATAGTGCAGACATAGTCCAGGCGCCACAACCCTAGGAGCCACAACAGTTTGATGCTTCAGTTTTACTGCTTCATTCTAGCCTTTAGAAGTTTGTAAGTCATGAACAAGAGCATCCTGGCCACCACAGAGCAGTCCCACAAATATCTGGGGTGACAAAGCACTCCTTAAGGTCTGTCATGCTCTTGGAATTGATGCCACCAACCAGGCCCTTTCCCAGCTCAGGTAGGTCTGGGCGTTTCCTGAAGCATCTGTCCTAGGGAGGACAGGTGGGGTGGCCAGGGTCCTCCTGCCTCTCTGGCCCCTTGTGCTACTTTCTAAGAACTGAGTGATTGGGTCCTACTTCACACGGCCAGTGACAGGCAAGACCCTGCCATGAATGTAGGTTCTGGGCACGGAGGGTGCCTCCCCGACGCCCAGGGCCTTACCTGCACCATTCGCTCAAACATGTGTGCTAAAGGCAAATAGGAAAAGTGCACATCCGCACAAGTGGGGGCCCACTGACTCTGCAAGAGAACACAGGGAGCCCAGGCAAATCGCAGTGAGCCAGGTCGGAGGCTTACCTGGATCACTCTCTCAAACATGTGAGCCAGAGGCAGGAAGGAGATGAGCACATCGTCCTGTCTCGGAAAGATCACTTTCTGCAGGTGACGGGCATGGGAGACAGAAAGGAAAGAAACACTGACAGGAAGACAACGAGAGAGTCATAAAACAATAAAGAGAAAAAAAAATGGTCCTGGGGGAGGGGGAGGGGAGGGAAGGGCTGGGGGAGGGGAGGGGGAGGATGAGGACAGAGAGAGGTGAGAAGAGAGGGAAAAATGATGAGAGAGAGGAGGAGGTGGGGAGGAGAGGTGGAGAAGGGAGGGAGAGGGAGAGAGAGAGAGAGAGAGAGAGAGAGAGAGAGAGAGAGAGGCAGCATAGGAAGCGAAGTGTTAGGTCGCAGTGCCAGTGGGTGTAGGTTATCTGCAGAAGCAAAGAGGCACATGAAGCACATATAAACCAGCAGAGCCAGGCTCCGCAGGGAAGTCTCCTCTCAGGACGGCCTGCACCTCACTTGTAGTCTCTCTCTGTCTGTCAGTGTTGGCGCCAGCCCGGCTCTCTCCCCTCCCCATCCTTCCTGTAACGTCTGCTGCCCTGGCTACCTGAACAGAGTCACACAGTCTCAGCTTGATGGCACATTCTAGGCCTCGTGGAGAAGATGGCTCAGAGAGGCCTACATATCATTTATGCCAGCTGGGCTGAGTTGTGGGCGGGTGGCAGAGGAAAAGAGGCCAAGCCACAAACAGGTGGCCAGACGTAGCCTCCTGAGCCAACCGCTGAGAATCAGGCTGTCCTTAAAGGAGAATACACAAGCTGGGCACTATCCCACAGCTGTCTCCCAGATGGGATCGGACCCAGAGACACAGACTCTTCTGGCTGGCAAAGGGGGCGAGGGAGGGCTTCCTTAGTGGGACCTAACTGTTCTCTGTCCTGTCGTACAAGTCTTCACTCTCCTTTTGCCCTTGAGCCAGCTCAGACAGACTTTGGATCATGACTCCGAACCTGATCTCAGTCAGCAACCATGCCTCAGTTTTCCTCCAAAGCATCTCAGTACTATGTAGCACACACTCAGATGGTTTTTATAGTAGAGGGAGGGCCTGGCATACTTCCTCCTGAAGGAAGCTATCGCACATACTCACCCCGCTTGGAACAGGTCCTTCTCCTTCCTTAGCTGTTTATAAACACTACTGTGCTTTTGTCAGATCAAGAAAGCAAGTTCTTTGGACTTTGCAGTTACCTTTAAGTACAGCCTTACAATTAGCAGCTGCTGCTGTTTCTCAGACTCTAGTAGTCCTTAAACACAAAACAGCCAAATTAAACCCCAGCCTGCTTGACAAACAAGTCGTCGAGGCTTACTTCTGAAATAGAGTTACATACAGGAGCTGGGAGGGATCTCATTTTTTTTTTAACCGAAGAATGAAATCAGGCTTACATGTTCCTCACCCCATGCCCTGGGTTCTTAGAGCTTTTTGATATCAAGTGAATGTTGGGGGGATGGGTCATTTCCACCCTGGGGCTGCGAGCTAGTCTGATGGCTCCTGCTTGTAATCCCAGCATTTGGGAGGCTGAGGCAAGGACATCAGGTATTTGAGGCTAGCCTAAAAGACATACTAAGATCTCGACCAAAAACCAAACCAGACCAAACCAAACCAGTATTAGAGGCTAAAAGCGGTTGTAAAAGCGGGGTAGCCCTAGTAAAAACAAGAACTTCCTGCCCGCAAGCAGCTGCCCTAAGATAACAACAATAAAGCACAGCTCTAACCACGTCCAGCCCGTGACCCTTGCACTGTGTTCATCTCAGGATGCAATCTGAATACCACCCAGATAATTGACGACTAGAGAGTCATACAGCAATATTGAAAAGTTGGCATCCTGGCTAGAAGAACTTGAGGTGTGTCCTCAAGATAGGCCTGCGTAGGAAGTCTGCTTTATTCACCTCTGTCACTTTCAGAAAGCCTGAGAAATCGGCCACCACGTTCCCGTGGGTGAGCATCGCACCTTTGGGGTTCCCTGAAAACAGAAGGCAAGAAAGGGTTTCATTAGGAGCCTGACAATTACCCTTTGACCTCTACATCTGCACTGCAGCATGGCACATGGTGGGACTACAAAACCCCTACATGAAATAAGTAAACGAGTGTTAAAAAAAAGATTTAACAAGTTTTAAATGGTTAATTGAAACTAGACCCGGTGGCTCCCAACTGTAGTCTTGGTTCTCTTAAGGTTGAGGCAGGAGAATTTCTGTGAGTTTAAGGCCAGCTTGGACTGTAGACTGAGACTCTGTTTTTTTAAAAAGAGGGCGTTAATTTTATGTGCTATGCGAATTTTGCCTTTTAAAAAAAGGGGGAGAGAAAGAAGCAAAAATTGTGAGGGAGTCTCTTTGGAGAGAGTTATACTGCAGTCTTCAAGTCCTCTTTCGATCCTAATCTCACATGGATGTTAATAGGCTCCAGGGAACATCATGAGAAAAGAGACCAGTGATCACAAACAAGTAATTCACCCAGAGGCAGGAGCATTTTTCAATCAGGGTCAGGCTGAGGAGGCAGGAAAGGACTCTGCTTTAAGAGGAATTTGTTTACCAGGCTGGTCTGCCCAGGAGAAACGGAGCCTCCCTGCAGTGGTTAACTTAGACAGGATCTAGGATCACCTAGGAAGAGCTAGGATCTTCTTCAGGGCTGCCCTATGAAGCATTTTCAGGGAAATCTGGCTGAGATGGGAAGGCCCACCCTGAGTAAAAGGCAGGGCTAACCCATGGGCTGAGATCCCAGAGTGAATAAAACAGAGAAAGTGACCTGAGCACCAGGATCCATCCTGCTCTGCTTCCTGACTGTGGATGCAATGTGAGCGCTGCCTCTGTTCCTGCTGCCACGTTCCCATCATGGTGGACTCTGTCCTTTCTTAAATTATGAGCAGAAATGGAACCAACCTACCTTCCTTCCTACATTCCTTCCTACATTCCTTCCTTCCTTCCTTCCTTCCTTCCTTCCTTCCTTCCTTCCTTCCTTCCTTCCTTCCTTCCTGCCTGCCTTCCTTCCTTTCTTAAACTGCTTTTGTCAGAAAGGCAACTGACCCACATCCCCTTCCCATAAAAATGGAGGAGGGAGTTAAGTGTGCACAGAGTTAGGAGCTACAGTGGAGGAGGGTTCAGAAGCCCAGGAGAGGCACTGCCTGCATCAGAACTCAGAAAAGCACCCATCCATCAATGAGAGGATGAGCTTTAGACATATTCACTCAACCATCTCCCAACTTCCACAACCACTTCCTTGGTCTTGATCCCCCATGTCAAACTTGGTAGGAGAGGGCAGAGCACCCACTAACAAGTTTGGGGAGCAGGAGAAGCAGAGAGAAGGATGGGGGACTGTGTCCTCAATCCATGCCAAACCCACAAGGACAGGCAGGTCTTGAAGAAGCCCACTGGTTCCTAGTTCAGATGGACACTGTGTCTCTGAATTCAACCTCTGTGACCATGACCATGGGACACTTTATTACCCATTAGTGACCAGGAGGACATTTATCCAGGGGCGGAGAGAGAGAGAACTTCCCTCCCTGGTCAGGTGGAATTCAGTAATGAGGATAAAAATAAATTCTTTCTCATAATTATACCTCCTGAGGCCTGTTTGTTCATCTTGCAGGTGACCCATTTGGCCTCAGTCATAGCCTCGTCTTCTAATTCAAGTGACAGAGGTGTCCCTCTGCCTAAGATGTGTGACGGAGGAGATCTCAGCCTGTGAATTGGTGCTTTCTCCTGTGATGTCAACTACAGAGGTGGTTGGGGGTGGCATAGAAGGATGTGCTTCCTAAAAAGTGACTATTTTTTCCTAACAGGTAGTTGTCAAAATGTCTTCCTTTGGAAAAGAGAAAGACTCACAAGATCTGCCTCGCCTGTGCTTGGCCTTTTACCCCAGGGCTCCTTCAGGCCTGAGCCCATGTTATCTCTCCTAGTTGAGCATCAAGATATGAATCCCACCCAGAGTCCTTAAGGTATTCTGAGAGTCAGCTGGCAATTTTCACCTTTAGGTTCTGGAAGTTTCTAAGGATCCAGATACCAGATACAGAAGAGGAATGTCACAAAACACATCCTTGTGCCACAGAGTTGTGGGTCTGTGGGTCTGGCTAACGTGTGGATACTCAATATAAACTCAGGGCAGAAGGTCTGAGGATCAGGAGAGAAAGTTGACTTTACAGATGAAAATTCTGCATGACATTTTTAACTAAGGCATGAAACCAACCCAACTGGCAGTTTTTCAGTTCTGTTCTTTTCTTCTCCAGCATAATGCCAAAGTTCAGACCATTAAGAAACACAAATGTTCTTCCAGATTCTAATGTCACTTCATAAACAACCTATAGGACTCTTAAATATTCCCAGAAATGTTCAGATTATATGTATAAGTTATCTTTATGTGTGACCCCAAAGGCTGAAGGTGAAATGGATGTTCATTGCAGATTCTGGGAGCTAACCACAAAGGTCTCCTTAGGAAGTGGGAGGCGAGTCTTCCAGAAGGTTCTGCCTGCTGCTCTGATCCAGGATGAGTCTCATCTCCAGCAGCATGGCTTTTAAATTGGATGTAGAAAGCTTTCTGACTGATCACATGGAGAACAGAAATCATCCTGTGTTTTCTGAATGATCTGGCTTGCAGAACCAAAGTGCAGTTCTTCCTACAGTTGTCTTTTGTGCCTGGTACAGACTGTGAGACACTGCCATCCAGGTCAAAATCTCAGCGATACAAGATTGGCTCCCACTCAGAAGCCAACCCTCTTTGCACAAAGTGTATTCACTTAATATCCTCCAGAAGCTGAGGCTGAAGAGATGTCACGTGACTCCGAGGCTACTCCAAGCAAGAGCTGTCCCCCGGAGCACCAGCAGGTGTTTTTCAGTACAACTTGGCTCCACACAGAACTGACAAGTTCTGTTCTCTTCTGGCCTGACCAGGGACTCCAAAGCACTGACTGATTCTAGGACATTCCTCCCACAGGGTAGAAGAAACTCTTCCTGGAAATTCCTGCCAAATGTCAATGTCAGGTCATATTTCCTCCATTTCCTCCACTAGAAGAACGGCATAGCTTTCGTCAAGGCTCACAGCCAGACTCTCGGCGTGCAGAGAAAGCATGTGGCTGTGCAGTGACATCGAGGACAAGTGTGGATGACATGATGACAAGAGGATGAATGTAAGAGGCACAACACGGGCTTAGCATGAATCCAAGGAAGTCCAAGCATGTGGTCTGGCAAATGGCTTCAAGCCAAAGGTCTGCTTGCTATCTCAGACCTGCCAGGCACTGGCTGTGGCTTTAAAGCAGAAGGTATAGAACCTAAGTTCCAACCAGTTTTCCAGCCCCGTGAATGTTGCCCCTCTGCCCAGCTAGGTAAGGACGGCTTCTGGTGTGAGTCCACAGGTGGCAAGGCACTGGCTATCGAAAGCTGTCCTTTCCTGCTCGTCAACAGCATATTTCAATAGCGTGAAGGGCAGCATCACTGACCAAGTGAGCCACTAAAAACCTGAAGCTACTTATTTACTCTTGGAGGACAGGGAGATCCAAAGCTAAAAGCCAGAGCAGCAACTTGTTCCCCAAAACCATGCCACTAAAAACTGAAATCATGCTATGAAACTCAACACCAAAAAGACTTCAGGGAGTGCTATTTTAAAAGCAACGTAAGCCTGAAGGAAACTTGTAAAATTCTAGGCTGGCTCTGGAAAGTGGAGGCTATATTACTTTTCTGAAAGGATTTATTAAAAGATAGTTTAAAACATCCTGAAACCCGCTTGAATCAATGGTAAGAATCCTCCTACCTGCTATCTGACAAAGGCCTGCCCTTCAAGACCTAGCCTTTGTAGCTGCTGGTCAGGGCTCTCCCAAATGCTGTTTGTGTGGTCCTGTAAAAAGTCACTTCCCCCTGAGAACTATCATCAGGCTGGCCAGTCCTTGGTCTGCAAGTGAATGCTGGGAACTTCTTGTCCATTCAGGCTGAAGCAAGTGATGATCTGGACAAGAATGTCTCCTACAGTCTCTCGGGCATTTGAGTGCCTAGTCCCCAGTTGGTGGCACTGTGTGCCGTTGCTGGAGGAAGGCTACTTATGTCATTGGGGACAGGCATTGGGACTGTAAAGACTCAGGCTAGTTTGCTTTCTCTGCTTCTTGCTTGCATTTCGAGGTGTGGGCTCTCAGCTCTCAGCTTCCAGCCACCGTGTTGGCCACCCGTTGCCTTGTTGTCTCCACCACCATGGGCTCTAACTCTCTGGAACTGCAAATCTAGATAAGCCCTTCCTTCCATAGGGTGACTTGGTCATGGAGTTTTATCACAGCAATACAAAAGTAATGAAGACATTTCCCAAGCTGTTGGATAAATGAGGCGGCAGTGACGAGGACACTGGGAGAGCAGTTCAAAGAGCCGGTAGCTGGTCCTGGGGACTCCTCGTGGAGCTGGTTTGCTGCCAAGCCTGCTAGCCCCACAGACTGTGCTAAGGGGAGCAGAAAAAGTAAAAGTGGGGATGGGGGTCTGTAGACTGCAAAGTGCTGTATCCAGACCTTCTTCAGAAGTGTTTCTGATTATTCTTGTCGGTCTACTCCTTGGTCAACAGCAAGCACAGTCATTTGTGCTCATGTCTTCCTCCTGGAAACCTTGCTGTGGCCGTCCTTGCACATCTCATCCCACATCTCCTTTGGCACCTTTAACTGCCTCCTTCCAGGTGAGGACTTGGGGACAGTGACAGCAGAGGGCTTAAGCAGGGTGAGAGCTATTTCCCATAAAGAAATGACTCCAAGAGCGGAGACCATCGTCTAGTTTGTGACCAGCTGCCTAGGCTCTGTTGTCCTGGGTCTAGCAGGGGCTGAGTCCCCTCACCATCTATTGACATTTTCCTAGCCCTGCCTTGCCCACCATGGCCAATGGTGGGAGAGGAAGGAAGCCGACAACAGTAACTGAACAGGACCAGGCTGACTGCCACTCCACGGGGAGCACAAGAGACACCTCAAGTCTCTTGCCAGGCAGCCAGGAAGAGGGGCATCTGGGCCTTGGCTTACCTGTTGTACCACTTGTGAAACACACAATGGAGAGGTCATCGGGCCGTGGGGGCTGCAGGGGCAAGAAGAGGCATATGTTGGGGAGAGCCAGTGGGACCCTCTACCACCCTCCCCCGTTCGTGTGCTATAGTGAGTAACATATTGGGCATGTTACACACTCAGGTGTGCTACAGTTGAAAAGATGGGTAGGTAATTGCCCAGAAAAGAGGAAAGAAGCATGTATATGGATGCATACATGTCAGTCCATACATGACCAACCTCATACCGGGTCCCATCTGCCCCACTCCAGTCTCAGCAGAGTTCAACATGGGGTTGGGCTGCAGAAACCAAAGACCCTTCCTTTCTAAAGTGGGCATGGCTTGCTGTTGAGCTGTTTACAGCATCCCAAGCTTTGCATCAGGCCCTTGCTGCATCACTGGGCCCATGGGCCTAAGATAGCAAGAGGAGCCCACCGAGTCCGCACACACACAGAGAACAGCACATAAAGTGATGTACACAAACCCGCAAGACTTATCCAGATGAAGGGAGCTTCTGGGAGGGGACTTGTCTGGTCACAGACACCGTAGCGCTGGACAAAGGGGACTTGTCACAGACACCATAGCGCTGGACACAGGACATGATGAAGAACCATGGAGCCATGCTCTGAGGCTGAGCCAGGGGTAAGGGAGATGTGAAAATACACAGGGTACTCATGGAAAGAGTCTAGGAAACAGAGCTCAGCCTGCTCTGGCCTGGATATGAGAAAGCTCAGCAGGGGTGGTGAGGGAGTGGGGAAGACTGAGTAAGAGGGGGCCTAGAGGCCTTGTGAGAAACTTGAACTCCTCCCTTCGATGTCCAGCCCAGAAGGCAGAGAGCATCTCTGTAACCTGCCCTTGGACAGGGCCGCAAGAAAAGTTCAAAGAATGAAAATGAACCAAAAAAAAAAAAAAAAAACCCAGAATGGTATTCCTGTGTGTAATCTCAGTACTGGGAGGCAGGACCATCAGACTGATGGGGCACATGTGTTTACATGTGTGCAGGCGTTTACACAGGCGTATATGAGCAAGCGTGAAAGTCCAACATCAGCCTCAGCTGACTTTCTTTAGGTACCATTCTTTGAGGCAGGGCCTTTCAACTGGCCTAAACCTTGTGCAACACACACACACACACACACACACACACACACACATACACACACATGTAAAAAAAAATAAGTACAAAGACAGCTGAGCCACAAGTCCCTGGGCCATGAGGGTCACTTCTAGTTCTTGGGTGTTTCTGTCCATCTCACGCTCTGTGGGGTTCACAACATTCAAGGGAGAAAAAGGGAAAGCAAGGCCTCCCCATAACAATGTTACAAGAGAACTGAGGGTGGCCAGGCCTGGATGTCCTCGTGTCTCTCTCCTGCCCTCAGTCCCTCCCTGGGCTCCCAGCCCACAGCAGCTGGGCAGGCGCTCCGAGGTTGCATCCAAGATCTGCTTATTAATATGGAGGTTCTTGCTGGCTTGTCTCCCAGCTGCGTGCAGTGAGGGCTCCGAGAGGACTATTCTCACTCACTAGCTTGCTCATCAATGCCTGCTGGGAGATCAACTTACCACGGGGGCATGATGATTCTCTTGGCCACAGTCCTGAAAAAAAAGAAAATACTGTCTTAAAAAGAGTCAAAAGATTGCTTCTCGGCCTTTTGGCTAAGATCAAGTATAAAAAGGCTCAAAGGTTTACACAAATTAAAAAAAAAATCAAAGTCACTCACTACAGTGGACTTTTGCTCTTCCACCAAGCCCAGAGTTTAGGGTCCCTGATTAGACATGGACTGTGGTGACAAATGCCACGTGGGTGATCCCTCCTCAGACATACTCTAGCCTGAGGCTCCTGGTAAGAGGGAGAATTTCTGCTGAGGGGCCACAGGCCCATGCCATATGCTATAGAAGGGAGCCTGATGCTCAAGGAGAAGCCAGTACTATACAGACACCGCTTGGTTTGGGACATGTTGGGAAACATTCACAAAAGAATGGCTGAATGACTTGGGCTTCTAGATGACAACAGCCCACGATGGGGAAGGGGTTGGGGGACAATGGGAACACAGGGAGAGGAGCTGCCAGTGCAGGTGTGGCTAATGTCACAACTGCTACAAGTGCATAGCATCATGGATGTACTGAAGGACAGAGAAAGCCGAGCAGGGAGACAAATGGAGGGCTTGGGGGCGGGGCGGGGTCTACATCCCATACGGCATGATAGAGGTCAACTGTTCTGAGCAAGCCTGGGGTTCAGAAGGCCAGGAGGCCTTACACTGCTCTATTAGTCCACACACTGCCACCAGTCTGATGCCTCTGGGATGGTGGTGTACAGAAAAATTAATTTTGTGGGCTGCTGCAAGGTTTTGGATCCTATTGACAAGAACCTTCCCAGGTTCCTAGATCATCAAGTCCCGGAAGTTTATACTTTCTGCAAGTGAGGAAGCTCAAGAGGCCATGTGAGTGCCTCCCAGGCCAGTGATGTCACCCATCTGTTGGTGCTTGAGGCTACTGCTGGACCAGTCTCAAGATCCTTCAAGTTAGAAGGTGCACGGAAGCAGAAACCCCAGAACTTTCTCCACTACTACTTGCAATGTCTGCCTCATCTTGCCACCGATGAATTTCAAGAGTCCAGAAGAGAACCCCTCAGGCATGAGTGGGGTAGGTAGCTGGTAGCTGTGAGTTGACAGCCAGCCAGCTGTAACCCTATAGATTTCCTACATGCAGATGCTCACCTCTATAGCCTGCATGGACTTGATGTCCACCCCGCACTTCTTTCCTCTCTCTTTCAGGGCGTCCTCAAATGGCTCCATGAGGATGACCAGCTTGAGGCCTGGAGTCTCCTTCCTCTCCACGTGCTCCAGCAGAAGTGTAGCCTTGTGGGGCTTGTCTACGATTACGGTGCAGATGTCCGCTGAGGGGACCAAAGGGGAGAGTCAGACTGAGTAAGTGCAGACGGGGACTGGTCAGGCCACTCTGCCAGATGGTATGTAAATAAATGTGTGAGACAGGCTATGAGGGGCACGCATCGTGTGCGCCATAAGCGTTGGATGGAGACAAAGGCAGAGGCCAGGGAGCATCCCGAACAGAGGCTTTCCTTCAAGTAGTCCCTTCATCTCAGGTCTGCCCGGACATTTACTGCCACAGCAAGGATGATGCCAAGCTGCAGGAATCTGACATTGCCATAGCCCAGGGAAGGAGGCTTGAGGTGAGGCCTGAATAAGGGCAGTTCAGACTCAGGGGGCCAAGTCAGGGGCCGTCATATACACCCCTAGTGTTTTGGTTTGCTTTTTCAAATTGTGAGCTAGAGTCTCACTCACGCAGCCCAGGCTGGTCTCCAGCTGGCTGTGTTGCGGAGAATAGCTTTGAACTTCTGGTCCTCCTCCTTAGACTTCCCAGTGCTGGGATTTCAGGCGCTGTGTCTGACAAATATCTTAGCATTTTCTGAGAGCAGAAGTAAAAAGCCTTTTAGGGATGCCCAAGCATCAGTGTGACCCAAGAAGCTGGAGGATGAGAGATGATTGCTTATTCAGGAGAGAATGGAGCTGAGGCTCACCAGTATTGATGATGTAGCTGATAGAGCCTGGGCCCAGGGTGTCATAGAGCGGTACCACCACCATGGAGTACGTGTAGCAGGCCAGCTCAGCAATGATCCACTAGAGAAATGCAAAGGTGGGGTTAAGGAGAAGGAGGTAAGATCAATCCAGTGAGTTGGTGTGTGCCAAGGCTAACCCAAAGACCTCTAGACGATGCTTCACATGCTAGTGTATATAGCCTCTGGACTTCATGTTCACACAGTCCAGACCCACTCCCTGACCCTGCATGGGCCCCTTCATCATGGCATCTCCTCCCCTATGTGGGTGGGGCTTGGATAGGACATCCATTCCTGCTGCAGGGAAGAGCCGGGCATGCCAGTGGTAACACTATGGCCCCAGATCTCACTTCTTGTCTGTCCCAAGGCCCTACCAAGAGCAGAAGCAAGACTCCCAATCCCTGTCCCACTGGTGTCTCTGAAGGCAGTCAGACAGATGCTCACCTCCGGCCGATTTTGTGCAAAAACACCAATGAACTGCTCTGTGCCCACTTTACAGTTGTGCTGGAGAAGCCCCGACCCCAGGAATTCAGCCCTTTTGGCCACCTGCATACAGATGGGGGGGGGGGGGGTTGGTAGAGAAAGGAGAAGGCCTGAGCAGGGATTGTCCAGTCTTTTCTCTTTTGGGCTCCCCAACCAGGTATGCAGGAAGCACCTTGAGGCTGAGGCAGAGGGATTTGATGGGAAGGCCAGAAAAATAAAACATGACCCGCTCTGGCTTGTCAACATTCCATCATGGATGTATGTGTGTAGGGGGTTCATGAAGCCCTCCACCTATCTCCTGGGAGTTGTCCATGATCAGTGGCTGGGGTGGGGGTGGGGGTGGGGGTGGGGTCATATTCTTCAGTGGTGAAGTCACTGTTAAGTTACTCATGTTCCTGTAACTAAGCCTTTGCCCATTCCCATGTAAGCAACTCCACTGAAACTCAGCTGGTCACAGAAGCCAAACAGAAAGGAAAGTGTGTGTGTGTGTGTGTGTGTGTGTGTGTGTGTGTGTGTGTGTGTCTTGGGGTGGGGGGATCTGTCAAGAAGGAGTTTAGCAGTATGAGGGGCAAAAGCAACTCAGATACATTGTTTACATTGTGATACTGACGGAGTTTAAAAACCAGTATAAGAACGAAAAACAAAAATAACAAGGACCTTGTAGACGTCCTACATCAAGCTTCAAGTGTGGGCATTTCTCAGGGTAATCCATTTCTCTAAAGACTTTGAATAATGAAGACTTTAATATTGTACATGTATTTGTACACTTCAGTCTGTTTTATTTTACTTCTATGGCTTCCTGGTTTGTTGGTTTGTTTTTTAGCACATTTCAGGCTTTTTCTTTATCATAGATAATATCTAAATTGACTGTCACTATGCAGATAAGCCAGACATTGAATTCACATCATTCTATTTTTCATACTATGTTGTATAAAAACATACAACACTTTTCGAGGTAAAACACTAATTTGTTTTACCTTGAATTTTAAGAAACGAAGCCCCACAGTCGGGCGGTGGTGGCACACGCCTGTAATCCCGGCACTCTGGGAGGCAGAGGCAGGCGGATTTCTGAGTTCGAGGCCAGCCTGGTCTACAGAGTGAGTTCCAGAACAGCCAGGGCTACACATAGAAACCCTGCCTTGAAAAAAAAAACCAAACAAATACACAACCCCCCCCCCAAAGAAACGAGGCCCTGGAACCCAGCTGGGGACTCCTGAGCCTTCCCCAACCCAACAGGTTGGACAGGGCTAGGGGTCTGCCCTCACTCACCTCTTGGTAGGACAGCCACTGGTAAGGTTGCTCTGGCTTCCGGAAGCCAAGACAGGGTCCGTTCCCTGAAGAGAGACAAGTGGGCCTTGTATCAGGGAGTACTCACTCCTGCCCCTGTTTGCCAAGAACAGGGTAGAAATAATGGGCTATGAGTGCCTGTGGCTCCAGAGGACTTCCTTCCAGCCATGTGTCTCACCTGCTGTGGCCCAAGAAGGTTATAAGAATGCAAGAACAGCTTCTCCCCAGGGAGTAGGAGGCCAGGAGTGGACAGAGCATGGCACCTAGTTCCCACTATGACTTACGTGACAGTTCCTATGGGAGATCTAACAGGACACTTAGATTTGGTGGCAGGGGCAGTGGGGGCAAGTATCACGGTGGCCCTCTGTGACTGCCTCCCTTTGTCTCATACCTGGGACTATTGAGACATCTCAGGGGTGCAGGTTCCAAACCACGGTTGACAGTGTGGTAGGACAGTTCTAGGCTCCCCAAGAGCCCATGGAGGATGTAGAGAGTACAAGGCCTGACATCAGGCACTCAGTGTGAAGGGCTTAAGCAAAGCTAAAGCGAGCCCTAGCCCCTGTAAGTCAGCTGCTTCTCTTACTAGTAGAAAGACCAGGAACTGTCTGCTGACCCGGGCACTGCTGTGTCCCTTGTCCCATATTGGAGAACTGCTCAGTGCCTGATACAGTTTTCCATATACGTCTCCTTACCTGAGATGCTAAGCCCACGGCGGAACACCTGGTACATGGTCCGGGCATCATCATAGTAGTGGGTAAGCAACTGAGTGCAACCTCCAATCACAGATCGCCGGGCTCCGCCACTGTCCTAGAAAACAAACGCACCAGAGAAGTTGGCTGAGGCAAGCAGGAACATCAGGAACGGGTCCTGGAGTGTGCACAGCTTGGATGCACTCTTGGTTCACATAGTTTGGGCTTGGAAGTGCTTACATGTATGGCTTGTTCACACCAGAGTCTACACACCCAGTTTGTGCCTACACTCAACGTAAATAGTTACTGAACACAGGCCCAGTTTTATAAAGTCTTACACACCTATGCTTGATGAGCACACAGTGTTTGTGTACTAGAGCAGCAAACACATAATGCCCACATTTTTTAGGAACTCTTGAGACATAGCTCTAGAATAGAATGAGAGTCTGTTATCACTTAGAATCAGGATCAACCTGCCAAGGTACCTTGTACCAGACCATCTATTGCTATGCCCCTAGGACAGCTCAGGCCCCTAGCCTTGAGCTCAGAAGATTGGTACCCATCATTGACATGCTAACATGGGGTTGCTGGTGACTGTGCTTTATGGAACTTTCCAAGGAACTGAAGCCTAAGAGTGTATGTAGGGGGAGAACAGACTGGGCGGCAAGACCCTGGCCCCTCAGCAATGCAGATCCGGAGAGGTATGAAACGAAGGCCCTCTGTGACGGTGCCAGAGACAGGAGTAGGGTATCTGTGCCTTCCTCTTCCCCAGGGTCCCCAAGCTCAGAGCTCTTCTACCACAGCCCTGCCTGATCTCTCAGTGCTATTTGGGTTGTCCTGGGATGGCCCAGAGCCCGCTAGTTCTTGGAACATTGAGTCTAAAGAAAAATTAGCACCACAGAACAAACAGCCAAATGCAAAACCACAGGCAGCTCTCAACTGTTTGGAGTGGAAAGTTCTGATCAGCCAGTTCTGCCCAAGAGGGACTCATGGGAAGTTAGGGGTTCACGTAGTCAGACCTGCTTTGTACCCAGGCAGCAGATATGACATTGCACGAGACTGTGTGCCAGGGACCGGGGTGGGGAATGGGGGGCTTGCATGTGTGTTTTGGGAAGGGGCACCTGGTTGGAGTTTGAGGGGTGCAGAGGGATTATCCAGGCAGAATGCACAGCACACAGTAGCAAGCACACACTTATGGTGTAGGAGCACAGAGTGCTGGGGGAACTGTGGGTGACCTGTGGTGCTCACGAGGTGAGAGCAGTCTGGAGATGGCCACAGACCCACTCTCACCCCACACTGCTGGGCTCTTCTAGCCCCTCTCCAGCTGCCCAGCAGCTGGACTTTGGGTGGAGGGAGGGGGAAGGGATTTAAGCTGGGGGGGGGGTAAAATAGTCTGAATTATGTGTGTCCCAAGAAGACCAAGAGTGCTTGCCACCCTCATCTCATTTCTTGCCCCTGTCACCTTTGCCTGGTTCACACAGCCACCCATGTTTCTGGAGGACAGGGACAGACAGTCTTCCCTCAGGTCTGTCTGTGTGAGTTGCAGTTATAACCTGAACCAAACCCAACTACTCCCAGTAGTTTGCCTGCCCCATCCGACCACGTGCTTGGTGCTCCTTTGAGTACTTACTTTACAAACTCAGTGAGGCCCAGAACTACAGAGCTCAGGAAGGCGCTTTTGGGCCTCCAGCCCAGGATTTCTCTTCTCCACTCTCACCCCCACACTGCTGGGCTCTTCTAGCCCCTCTCCAGCTGCCCAGCAGCAAACACAAGTCTGCGCTTCCCGATGCCTCACACTTTCAAGCACACCCGGGCCTTTGCATGCATTGCTGCTTCTAGGAAGACAGCCTGGGAATCCAGATCTCTGTGCCCTTCCCGGCTGACAAAACATTGCCAGGCTCATGGTCGCGGAGATATATGACCAAGAACAAAGCGAGGTGCACAAGTGTGTGTGGCACGGCCTCACTGAGAACTGGGGAGCTGGGTGAGGTGATGTGCACATGTAATCTTAGCACCAGGGACCCAGAGTCGGGAGGATCAGGGGTTTGAAGCCAGCCTGGGTTATATGAGACCCTGTCTAGAAAAAAAATAACCAACCAACCACAAAATGGTTAGGAGAGGAGGCTATCTCTTTGCTCCTCCTGGCTGGGACAGAACTGCTAACAGAACCAAAGCCCAGCTGCAGGAGGTAAAGTTTTTTCAGAATAAGGCCTTTGTTTTCTTATGAACCTTGTGAATGCACTACCCACAGAAATTGCACAGCAAAGTTTAGAACACATGCAGAATTAAAAACAAAACAGCCAAAACCAACCAAACAAACAAACAAAACAAGAAAAAAACCAACCAACACTAGTTACTCTTCCAGAGGACTGGGGTTCAATTCCTAGAACCCATATGACAGCTCACAACTATCTGTAAATCCAGTTTCGAGAGATCTGGCACCCTTCCACAGACATGCGTGCAGGAAAGCACCCATGCACAGACAAATAAATAAATCTTAAACAAAGGCCAAAGTCCTTAAGTTCCATGAGCAAATCTCACTAGCTCCTTGCTGGCAGGCCAGTGTATCGTCCTGGTTACTGCTAACCTCCCTCTGAGCCAGCTGCTTGTGAGAGGAAAGGAGCCTGGTGTGAGCTCAGCTCTGGTCCCTGTCAGCCAAGACTAGCAGCAGGAACTTGGGAGTGGATCTACCCTGCAGGCCTGGAGGACCTGTTTAGCCTGCCTGGTGGTCAGGGTCAGGCCCTGCCAAGGGTCAGTCCCTGGTAGAGGTGGGAGGACCGTCTTTGCTGGCAACCTTGCCCAAGGTTGCTGCAGAGCCTGTTGGCTGGTTGCCAGGGAACTCCAGGATATTTTTTTTTTTTTGGGAGGGGGCGGTTACTTGGAGTCAAACAAGCTACAGGTTTGGCTTCTACCTTCTGGAGCTACTTTGCATGACGGGACAGCTCCTGCCCTGCTCACCTCCACTTCTTCCGACTGCTTCAGGAGGTTGCATGGTGGTTGCAAGGCCTTTGGCCGGTGAGTGAGCCAGTAGGCGAGGATGGCAGCCAGTGCACCCATACTCACGAGGGTGGTGGCTGAGAGGCTGCGGAAAAACTGGCCCAAGTCCGATAGCTCGGGCAGCCGCAGGATCCTCAGGATCTCCTGGGTCTGCATCTTCTCCAGAAGTGAGAGGGCAATCTCTGTAGGAGATAAGAGATAGATGAGGGAGGAGAACAGATAGACAGCCCACAGAGGGATCGCTAGGGGATGGGTCAGATATGCAGTGTCCTAGTATAACACAGTACAGCCCAGAAGCTGGACACCTGGAGATGCTTTTCTCTGGTGAGAGACTAGAGCCCTCAGTACTCACACCGGACATCAATTTTCCTGAGAACCACATCCCCATGCCTGGGGCCATGGCTGACAGCTGATTCCACATTTTCCAGGGGCCAGTTTGTACTAGGCAGTTCTGGGCACAGAGTCTCTCAGGCCTCAGGGTCCTTTGTGACCCTGGTCACGGGATCTTTGATTATGGTTGCTCCTGGGATCCAGAGAAGATAAAGAGCAGAAGCACCTGTCCCTGTGTACAGGATGAGTAGGGTGGAGGGACGCAGGCTCTACCTGATCCACCTCTGAACTCGAACCCAGGCTCTGACTCTGAGGGAGAGAAGGAAGGGGGAATTGGCAGAGTCTCTGGACTAGCTCAAATAGATAGCTCAAGTCTTCGTGACCTGAAGGTGATGATGACCTGTATAGCATTATGACCATTGTGGCACGACTACACATGCGGTACCAACAGGCATAGCTGGCCCAGGCCTTGATCAGATATAGTTGATGGAGCAGGGGGAGGTGTTTAGGCATTAAACTGATGGGAAGAAGAAAATAAACAAGCCTGAGAGGAAGGACTATAGTGATGAATGGGTCTAGCGGTACCAGCACCTCCTTTGACGTGCAGGTGGGGGCCAGGATACACTCCCACCCACTGCGGTCCAGAGAACGCAGGGAGACATGGGAGGTGCCCTGGAGGGGAGCAGGACATCTTTCAGAGGACTCTTCTGTCCTTGTGTTAACTGCCAGGCGGTGAGCATTGGCAGAGCAGGCACAGCTCGCTAGGCTCTGGGTTCAGCACCTTGCTCAGGACCGAGGGGTCGCGGAGGAATTGGTCTGGTGTCAGATACTGGAACTCACACTGGGGCTCCATAGTGTCACTCCCCGGTAGGGCCTGGAGCTAGCAGCTCCTGGGATATGCACGGGTCTGCCATCCCAGTGGCTGCAGGCTCTGGACTGCCTCGCCCTGTCTGCAGGCGGCCTCTTCATGGACCCTCGGCATCATGGAAGTGCTAGGTATGGTTTCCCTTCTTGAGAAACAAAAATAAATGCCAGCAGTGCTGACTCTGGAGCTAAACAGGAGCTAAACAATTGCTTGACCTCTGACTATTTATTCCTCCAATAAATAGTAGTTGAGCTAACCTATAACATTATCACATGGCATTAGGTCAACACTACACAAAATCATCGTAGGCAGAGGGAAGAAAGCTCTTCGGTTCAAGTCTCTATTTATAAGCTACACATGGGGGCTGGAGAGATGGCTCAGCAGTTAAGAGTACTGACAGCTCATCCGAAAGTCCTGAGTTCAATTCTCAGCAACCACATGGTGGCTCACAACCACCTCATAATGAGATTTGACTCCTTCTTCTGGAGTGTCCGAAGACAGCTACACTATACTTACATATAATAAATAGATAAATCTTAAAAAAAAAAAAAAAAAAAAAACCAGAGCTACGCATGGTTAAGCATACTCTACCCTCTCTGAACCTCCACTTCCCCATCTCTGAAATGGGCACAGTACCACTGGGCATGGCATAGCACAGAACTAGAGACATAATTACAAGATGTGCTTGTTAGATGGAGGAGGCTGCACAGTCCCGGAAAGAGTAGAGGCAGGACTGGCCCGTCCAAACACCAGACGGAGGCAGTTTGGTCCAGATCCTGTGCTTCCATGGGATGCACGGCAGGCTTTCTGAGTTCCAGGGATACTCACCAACTTCTAGGTATGGGAGTTCCTAGAGAGCTGGGAAACGTGGGCCCCTAGTCTGGCAAAGGCATCATCCCTGATCTGTGGAGCTTAAAGCCTGATTTTATCAGCAGTCTTTTTGTTTGTTTGTTTAAATGTGTGCGAGTGTTTTGCATGCATGTGTGTCTATGTACCATGCCATGCATGCCTGGTGAGGTCAGAATAGAGCATCAGATTCCCTGAAACTGGAGCAAGTGTGAGTCACTGAGTTAGTGCTAGGAATTGAGTCCGGGTCTCTGGAAAAGCAGCAAATGATTTTAACTGCAGAGCCTTCTCTCCAGCTCCTTCTAGAAAGCAGTCTTCTTAAGTGAGACCAATGAGAAGAACAAACATCCCACAGCAATCTCTCTCTCTCTCTCTCTCTCTCTCTCTCTCTCTCTCTCTCTCTCTCTGTCTGTCTGCAGGTCAACTGACTAAATCCAAATTCTTATCAACAAAGCAGTCACAGCTATGGACCAAGTAACTCCACCAAGAAAAACCTCTCTATGGAGGGAGGTCTCTGGGCGGGTGGCCAGGTGGCCTTTTCTTTTCAGGACATCCCCTTACCTAAAAATGTAGGGAGGAGATCAAGTTCCAGCCAGACCTACCAGATTTCTCACTACCTAGTGGGAAATTTAGACGCTTCTACCAGCTTTTGGGATGGGCTCTGAGCTGAGGGCAGTTTGCTTTAGTGAAATGGACTGACTCAGTGGGCCCCTATCCAGCTCCAAGGACCCCACCAGATGCTTTAAAACAATGTTAAAGGGGCTGAAAGAACATCTTGGGGTCACCAATTCCTGGTCCTTGGCAGTTGCTCATGGACAGACCTCAAGCTGCAGCACAAACCAGGCATTTGAGCAGGAGGGTTGGGATGCTTGACACCATCACCGGTCACACCGTGGGGCGGTAAGGTCACCCAGCCACCTTCCCCACCCATGTATCTGGCAGCCTCCACACGGTCTCTGTTCTCACCAACTCAGAGTTGCAGGGTAGACACAAGGCAGGGGGCAGCAGTTGTACAGTATGGTCTAGGCTGTGATCAGACACAAGGCGGCAGAGGAGGTGTCTGACTCAGCTATGACAAGGCAGAGCAGGCTTCTGGCAGGAAGTGACACAGTTGCCAGGACTGAAGGGTAAGGAGAAAAGGGAGTTCTAGGCAGAGAGAAGCCAACCTGCAAAAGCTGGAGAGTGCCGAAGACTCATAGGGGACTGAGTATTCTACCTGGTTAATAAAGGCGCTGCGCCCCTGAAATCCTGTACAAAGGTCCCCATGGCAAGTCTGTGAGGATAAGTCTCTGAGCTTCAGGAAAAGCGGGACTTGATTAAACTTCCTGACTTCCTGATTCCTAGAAAAACCTGTCCTACACACCACACTGTTTAGTCATGACAACAGCTTCTACATTCACTGCAAGGGAGTGGAGCAGGCTGTGCTAGTGGGTGAGAGGCATTGGGATGCATTCATTCCCTTGTTTCCTGTAGCCACCCCACCCCTGCCAACACACACCCATTTCCACAATTTTCTTCTCCTTTGCAATCATGTTGGACACACAAAGGAAAAAAAATACCAGCCCTCTCCTGGTCAGAAGGACCCAGGTTCGGGTCCTGGGAGAGGTGACAATTTGCAGAGATGCTAAGAGTCTGGACGTGGGATGGATGGAGGCAGCAGTTATGAGCTCTTTGATTTGCACACACCGTGAGTCTCCTCCCACCTGGACCAACGAAGGGTGTTAGATGAAGGATATCCCACTGCGTCTCAGGTGGCTGTCTACTTAAGGAGCTGTCTGCAGTGGCCATGGCTCCTCTGGCCCGGAGTCTGGCCGGCAAAGCCTCGTTGGCAACCAGAGGGTTCTGCCTCGCCAGCTTTACCTCCTTAGACAGTCAGAAGTGCTTGCTTTCTTTTTTTTTTTCTTTCTGACTTTCCCTTTAGACCTGGGAGCCACTTCAGGGCAGAGCTGTGAGTCCAGGTCCTCTGAGGACACTGGCTTCAGAGCCAGTGTCTACCACCAAACTCTTGGCATGTGGGAGGGGAGAGCAGAGACTAGTTCTGGGAGTCTGGTCTCTGGTTATCTTACACAGCCTTGGCCTCCTCTGACCTCCTGTTACCTGGGGTGGTCCCTGAGGTTCCAAGCCCAGCTGCCTCTTTTCCATGTCCCAGGTGGATTTTTGTTACAGCACCCGTGGCCGGCAGGGGTATACAGACAATACCCCAGGGACTAGCAGATGCTGCCGTTGCCAAGCCAGCTGCTGTGGGTGTTTGTAACTCTTCACCTGGCAGGGAGGACCCAATGCGCAGCAGAAACTAGCTTCCTCCCAAGCTGTTCCCTCTAGCAAGGTCCCTTTTTGGACAATCAAGTAGTAGCTCAGGCCAGACACCTGAGACTCCTGCCCACCAGCTCACCCTGGAGGGTAGATGGCCCCTGCCATGCCCCGTATTATCAAGGGTGGGAAAAAACAGAACAAAGGGAGCCTGGGTAGGATATACACTGACTCTGAGGTGATAAAGGGGAAGGTTCATAATACCAAATACAAAGCCTATAGAAATGGTCCTGGGAGATGGTGGGCCGGCCTCGGGGGACCCCTCTGCTGATGCAGATCTCACCCCAGTACTCCACACCTTCCTAGGCTACCTTCATGCTTCTGTATGGAATGGCTGCTGCCCCTGTAAAGCTCTCTGACATGACCATCCATTTCCTAACCCCCACCCCCACCCCCACCCCGGCAGGCCACTACCCAGTGCAGCCCAGAACCCCCAGCTAGCCTCTTCATGCATGTCTTTCCTCTAACCTGCACTTACGTTTGCACCAAAGTTAATTTCCTGTCACACAGATGTGACTCTGTCATGCCACTGCCCAAACCCCTCATCTGGTTCCCTACTGCCTCTGGACCCGCTGTCCAGACACAGCAGGTTTGCCCCAAGGATGCCCATATTCCTCTGAATCTTGGATTTCCTTAGCATCACCCTGGATACTTTGGACGTCAGTAAGGCCTGCTCTAGTGGGGTCCTGGACCTTTGCAAACCTCAGCAGCCCGCGATAATGGTGGGCAACATGAACCAAGCATCAAATCATCCAAGAACCACCCCACCTCCCACTGGAGAGCTTGAACCCCGTAGCCTCACCAGGCCCCAGGGTGTAGCACTCTAGTAAGCAAGTTAGGGAACGAGCCAGAAGGTGGATTCCAGTGCTGGACTGAATAGCCTCCGAATCTTGATTTAGCCTCTTGATAGCTATGTGGTCTTGGGCAAGTCACTGGACCCCTCTGGGCCTCTTCTCAAAGAAGATCATGGGCAGGGAGTAGATGCCAAGCAAGGGAGTAAAGGAAGCGCTTTAGCGGGAACCGTTAGTTAAATTGGTTATGTCATGTGTTTCCCAGCTGAAGGGGCTCAAAGACAACCTGCAAAAGGCAATACATTCACCATCCTACCTTTCCAGCAGGCTCCGGGCACTGAGGAGGTGGTGGAGTTGATCCTGCTCTTAGAACCAGCCTCCCTTTCTAGGGCCTGTGGAGCCCAGGGAAAGAGGTTACCGCATCTTGATCAAAGGACAAAAGTTGTGAAGGCCCTGCCCCTGGGGACAGCAGATGGCAACAGCCGCCTGCTCTGAGAAGATGGGGGATAGGAGAGGTGCTAACTGTAGGGACCGTGGCTCCCCAGTGGCGGTGGTGGCTGTGGGAACAGGTCTTGCAGGGACCAAGGCACAGAGCAGCTCTGTGAGGAGCTGTTGGCCCTCAAGGCTCCCACTGGCCCCCCTTCATCTGCACATGGGGCGGTACTGGCTCAGGCCAGCTCAAAACCAAGCAACCAGGCCTTAACCCTTACATTGCCAGCCTGCCAGGGCCTCAGCCCATGCCCTTCTACCCTCTCTGACCCCACATTATCTTTAGTCTCAGTCTCTCTCTCTTTCTCTCTCTCTCTCCCCCCCCACAAACGCACACACCCTCTCTCTTGCTCTCTCTCTCTCTCTCTCTCTCACACACACACACACACTTTCTCTCTCTCTCTCTCTCTCTCTCTCTCTCTCTCTCTCTCTCTCTCTCTTATGAGACATCAATTGGAGCCCAGGGAACTTGGCTTTAGCATCTCCCAATCTCCCGGATTTTACTTCTTTGGTGAGCCCTCTATTTCACTTTTTAAAATTATTATTGTTATTGTTATTATTATTATTATTATTATATTTGCCCACTGTGTATATGGTGTGTGTGTGTGTGTGTGTGTATACAAGAATACCATGGCATACATGCTCAGAGAACAACTTGTAGGAGTCAATTCCCTCTTTCCACCACATGGGGTCCTGGGATGAAACTCAGTTCATTAGACTGGGCAGCAAGTGTTCTTACCCACTGAACCATCTTGCCATTCCTTCTCTACTGCTCTCTAGACATCTCTCAGGAGGACAAACACCTCCTGTGATGCTTCCCAGGGACATTTAAAGGGCAACCAGAGTTCTGGGGGTAGGGAGTGTGTGAAAACTGCAGTGTGCCAGGGCATGGAGCTAAGGGGGCAGTTCTGTCCCAGGAAGTGTGACCAGCCTCACTGCCACACCCAAGTCCCCCTAACCCACACGGCTATATGGCAGAGCCTGCTAGGCCTAGCAGTGGTCTCATCTGCACAAGGGTCCAAGCTCAGGTCTGTGTGACTGAGGAGCGTCCACTTCACTTTCTTCTTGGGCTTTAATTAGATTTATTGAGCCACAGATGACCGAGCAAAGGGCCTTCCCAACCCAGGCATTGCCAGGAGAGGCTTTGTGTGTGTCCCTGTGAGATAGGGTTGCCGAGTTACCAAGTGGCTCACTCTGGAACTCTCTGGGGAGCCTGATTATAGCTCTCACTTAAGGGTGGCTGAAGCTCTGACTTCAGGTGCAGAAAGGCCCTGACTGAGGGTTGCTGCAGCTAGGTACTTCCCTGGCTACCCCCATACTCACCGTGACCATGCCTCCAGCGTCTGGCTTCACCAACCTTCACGGCCATCCTCAAGGCAAGCACCTCTCAAAATTTTCACTCACCCCGAATCCCTGCTGGAGACCATGGCCACGCACGCACACACGCACGCACGCGTGTGATGAGCAGACCAGGAAGCCAGGCTCGGACTGCACTTCCAGAGACTCAGAAACAGAAGAAGCCTTGAGACCAGAGTAACAAGCCGCAACACAGTATCTTCTTCACCAGCGCTGAGATAAGCTTTGCTCTCACCATAAGTCGGGCACAGAGAAATCACAGACCAGAGGGATAGCGGCAGCAATGGTGGCTGCCCCTTTGGAGATATCTATCAGGAAATGACTTAGAAATGATGCTGTAATGGACTAAGGGGTTGAGGTTAAACTGAAGTTCCATTGTCCCCCTGCCACACTGCACTCTGGGACAGTAGGTAGAACTCCAGGGAGGCTAGCTAGGGTCATGATCACCACGCAGACGAAGGCCAGGTCTCATTGTACAGGAAGGTAAGTCCTAGGCATATTAGGATCCTTTCAGACAAGTCCATGGTTGGACTGCCTTGGCCTTGGGGCCAGGAGTCCATTTCATTGCTAGCCTAGACTGAGGACATTGTCACAAATGCTGCAAGTCCAAGCCCAGTGAAGGGCACATCTGCTCTCCTGGCAGGAGCATGTGCTCAAAGTCCAACTGCAGATGGAGGGCAGCTTCCTCTAGCTAGAACCATGTCGTTAAGGCAGGAGGGGGAAACTAACTGGTGCCTTGCTTGCCTATCACTGAAGAACACTGCGATTTTCTTGGGGGGGTACCCACTCAGAAAGAAATGGAGGGAGAGCATGGATAGGGACCTGAAGGACGGCTAAGCTGGGGCAGGGTGGCACAATAGGTTGGGAAGTTTCAGGAAAAGCCTGTAAGATGTTGGTTCCTGCCAAGATCCCTCAGTGTAGGGAAGGAGGCAGGAGCCTGGCTGTAACAAGGACCAGAGCAGCAAGCTGAGGCCAAGGGAGGACATTAAAGTCACAGAAGGTAAGAGATTACAGCTGGCACTGTGTGCCTCATGTCTTCCAAGGCAAGGCCAGTAGGTACCCTGAGGCCTTGTCCCAGAGATACAAAAGTGTCTCAAGCAGAGTGCAGTTGTTATAGGCTGGAATCCATATGGCTCCTTTTCCCACAATTCCAGGTGTTTGATTATGTGTGTGTGTGTGTGTGTGTGTGTTTGTGTGTGTGTGTGTGTGTGTGTACCTTACACATTAAGCAATGAATTAATCAGTCTTATCTTTGGTTCAAGGTACATTTTCTGACAAAGATAAATAGCCATACTTTCTAGCTGCCACTGGAATAAATAAAAGGGGATTTTCTCCAGTGCTTCTGAAGGCAATGCTGATAAACAGAAGTCTACTGTCTTCTGAACCAGCACTCTGGAGGTCAGGGGTGGCTAGCCTAGCACTTGCAGCCTCAGCCTCTAGCCCACAGGGTTAATTTAGGGCCCTTGCCTGGGCTAGGCACTAACAACTCAGGCCTCCTTTTCAAGGGCAGGATGAATGGGGAAATATGCAAATGGACGCCCTGCCTCCCAAGCTGCAGGGGAGGGCCTGCTGCTGGCCCGCCAGCATCACTCCACTCTGGGCCTGTCACATGAAAGGGTTTGCACTTCTGCTGCTGGCTCCTGCAGCCAGGTCAGGCTGGGGCTGTTCTCACCAGAAAACAAAAATCTCTTTCAGACCAAGGCGAAGTGAAGGCCCAGGCCGGTCCAGGGAATGCTATTGTAGGCTGTTGATGCTGACCTACTGAGGGTACACATCCCTGAATTCTGACTTCCCATCCAAAGAAAAGAGCCCAGCATCTTTGGAGAGGGCCCTAGAAGCCTCTGTGGCCACTTAGGAAAGCACTAGGGGTGTGTGTGTGTGTGGGGGGGGGTCAGGGTTAGGGCAACAGATAGGATCACCCCTCCTGCAGTTCTGTTAATCTTATCCTTTTCAAAAGCAGCAACAACGATGGCTGAGACAGAGAGGATGAGTTTGTTTTGATTTTTTGTGTAAGGAGACCCTGATAACTTTTGTGGTGTTTATGGTGACTGCCAAGGGAGAGACAGAGGGAAGGACGCAGGACTAGAAACAAGAAGAACTTGCAGTGTTGTCAGAGGAGATCTTAAGGAGACCTTAAGGACAGAAGCCCTGGGCCTTCTCCACCAGGTGCTTTGTTGTTTCTTCAGAGGCAGGGTGGAAAGGCAGGGAAATCCAGGGAAGACCTGGGGACAGGTTTGGACCTCCTGACTCTGAAATACAGTCAGAGCCCCATACTAGCAAACAACACCAAACGCAAGAATTCCACACAACCGGCCACTGCTTATGGCCTCCCCCCATCCTAGCTGTAAGCTGTAAATTTTCTAGGAATATTACCAGAAAACCTTTTATATGGAAAGGACATATACCAATGCCCTTGTGCATGCCCAGGGGCCCCTGGTTTCGTCTGATCAGCGTACCTTCATTCAAGGCAGCTCGGCGCCATCTAACTCATAAAGACATGTTTTTGTTTTTGTTTTTGTTTTTTTAACAACCTGTTCAATTATAACTTGGGAGCAACGGCATACATAGATAACTCATCGAGACTCTTCTTTGAGAAGCTCGGACCGGAGCCTCTGAGTGAGTCTCACTTTCTGAGCACACCTCTTCCTCTGAACCCTCTGGCTTTTGCCTATGTTTATCTTTGTTAAGCCTCAACTCAAACTGGCTAGTCCTGAGACTCTTTTCTACACTGAAGCCAAGAGTCCTGGGTTGGAGGTTCTTAAAAGGTCTAGGGGAACTCTAAGGCTGCTGAGGGTGACAGTGGCTTGCTGTATCTCTGTCTCCTTACCTCTGACACCCCAGAATCACCAAGACCTGTTCTTCAACCGCGGAATAAATCTTGGATCCCACAAGCACCCATGTGAGGCTTGGAATGCTGCTCCTAAGAATCGGTGATGCAGGCAGCATCATTTAGCTTGGGAGCACAGCCAGGGCAGGGCCTTATTAGCTCATTCTGGATCCACACAAGGGTGAGAGGTGTTACATGGATCTCCTACAACCCAAGGCATATGACCTTGTTGACTTTGAGGCCTAAGAAAAGGCCCAGCCCTGGTAGGTAATGAGTCATTTGCCACTACCCACATGCCTCCAGTTGTCCTACTTTAGGGTGGGGCCACACAGGATATTTTTGAAGCTAAGATACCAGATGTGTCTTCATGAAACTTCAGAGAACTTACCCGGGGAGGAGAGTCAAGAGGAGGAGGAAGAAGAGGAGGAGAGAGGACACTGTGGGCCCAGAAAATAGGAATTTCAGTAGTCATATCCTATCCTTGGCCTAGCCTGCAGCAAGGAGACCAGGAACACATACACCCAAATCCTCAACTAGTCTGCTGGCAAAGGGAAGGCCATGTATCCAGACATGGCTAGGCTTAAAAGATGGCAGAGTGGCAGCTGAATAGGGTGAGGTGAAAGTTTACCCCAGAAAACCTCATCGTCCTATCAGCTGAACTTCACCACTGAAATTCTCTGCCTGCTAAGCAGAGGGCTAGAGTCTAGATGGCTCCATGAGGCCCCAGCTCTGGAAACAGAAGAGAGGGGCTGCTCCTTCTGAAGTCATGGTGGTCCCTGCCAGCCTGGATGGTTCCTACCTGACACCCTTATTCCCGTGTTGATAAGTATGTTCCTTCCACTGGCCTGAGAGCATTCTGCCCAACCTCTAAGTGCTTCCTTATCTGATCTCGCTGGCTGGCCCACATCCTACCTTGCTGCTCTCTCTCTGTCTCAGCTCTGACTGTCCTGCCATATTGCCTCAGACTGACCTTCCTGTCCAGTTTCTGGTTGACCTCAATGTCGACTGGCTTTTCTGCTCATTCCTCAGAACCTACTGTCAGTGTTCACACTGGTCTGCAGCTAGAGCTAAGGCAGGAATAGGTGGGCAGGTAGATCTCTCAGGGAGGTCAAAGTCCCAACAGTTCATGTAGTGGGGAAAACAGGGCTGATAATAGGCTCAGTCCTGCTTACTCCTTCCAGACCAATAGGTGAGACAGACAGTACTGTGAGCCAGTTGGGAGGGGGGGTTGCCTATTAAACCAAGGGTTGTTGTTTGTTTTTTTCTCTCAGCCTCTGTTCCCCCTGGTGGCCACTAATCACTGAGCTAGTTCCTGGCTCCAAAAGGTCCCAATCTGGATTTGCTTATCCCAGGATCTGGAAACTGAGATTCTGATTGTTATTGCTCTAAAGCTTCAACAGGCAGCCAGCTTGGAATGCTGTAAGCCTGACAGGACAGAGCACAAGCCAGAGTTAGCTACTCCTAACCTTCCACAGATATCCTCTGCCTGAATGCTTAGTCTAGAGTGGTGGGGAGGAGTGGTGGGGATGAAGGACATCTCTGGGAGAGGCAGGTGGGTAGGGTCATGTGGGTTCTTGGTGATGTTCTAAATCTTTGATTCAGCCTGGAATCTGAGTGACTAAATGCTGAAGGTCCTTGCCCCCAATTGCTTTTAGATTGATCAATAAAGATGCCAGTGGCCAATGGCTGGACATGGGGCAGGACACTTAGGGTTGTGTGGGCTAGGATGCAGGGAGGAACAGAGTAGAATCGCCATGATGCGATGGGAGACAGAAGACAGAAGAGCCAACAGACCATGTGAGTGAGGAGTTGGGCCCAATTGGGCCTGGAGTAGCAGGAGAAGGTTTACGAGTGCCCAGCCTTGAGGTAGCCAAGGCATTTTAAAAATAAGCTAGTGTGTGTGTGTGTGTGTGTGTGTGTGTGTGTTTAATTCAAAGATCCAAAGATCCCAGGTGGGTACACATATTCAATCTGCTGGGAGTCAAATCGATGTAGCAAAAAACTCACCGGTCTAGTTGGAATGAAACAATTCGGGATCTGAGATTATTCATTAGATCTCAGAATAGATAGGGGAGATCAGCCCAGAATTTCTGTTGCAACATGTGTTACCTATTCCCACTTCTTACAGACCCTAAGTGTGCCATGAGTTGGGAGAATATTTGGCTATGACTACACCTGATAGGTGAGTGGGTAGCAGGAATCCATGCCCAGGCATCCTCAGGACAGCCTCCAGGCCAGATCCTGAGATCTGGGAATGGTGAGTGAGAACTATAGCTAGGTCAAGGTAAGGGGCTGGGACTGTCAAACCAGGCCATCCACAAAGGCAGGGACTTGACTGGATCTTCTCAGATATGATAGACAATGTACCTAGAACTACCTATCCATAGGGAGACTAAATCTTGGAGTTCCAAGGAAGCAAGAGCCCTCAGAGAAATCTCCCTTCTACAAACCATCTATCCTGAACCTTGGGATATCCACCCATCGACCCATCTATTTATCCTCCACCCATCCACCTCTCCACCCATCCATCTAACCATCCATCTACCTATCCATATATCCACCCGTCTATCCATCCATCCATCTGTCCATCCATCCATCTATCCATCCATCCATCCACCCATCCACCCACCTATCTACCCATTCATCCATCCATCTACCCATCCATTCATCCACCCATCCATCCACCCATCCATCCACCCATCTATCTACCCATTCATCCATCCATCCACCCATCTACCCATCCATCTAACCACCCATCTACCTATCCATATATCTACCCGTCTATCCATCCATCCATCTGTCCATCCATCCATCTATCCATCCATCCACCCACCTATCTACCCATTCATCCATCCATCCACCCATCTATCCATCCATTCATCCATCCATCCATCCATCCACCCATCCATCCAACCACCTATCTGCCCATTCACCCATCCATCCATCCATCCACCCATCCATCCACTGACCTATCTACCCATTCATCCATCCATCCACCCATCTACCCATCCATTCATCCACCCACCCATCCATCCATCCATCCATCCATCCATTCATCATCCATTTACCCACATCCATCCATCCATGCATCTATACATCCATCCATCCATCCATCCACCCAATCATCCATTTTTCTCCCTAACTTCTGGAGCTCCTTAACATCCCAGACCTGACAATATCAGGGACCAACCAGAATTTGTCTCTGCAAGGTGAGGCCATTGACTGGAGATTCCTCTCAGCTATGCTAGGTAGGACAGTCAGCACTCATTCCAGTTTGTTTGTATTTTGAGAGACAATATTGTATACCCCAGGTTGACTTGGAACTTGCTATGCAGTCAAATCTACCCTTGAATTCCTGATTGCCTTGTATCTACAACCCAAGTGCCGGGATTGCAGGCACTGAGCTTCTATTCCAGACACTTCTGTTGCCAATCTTTCCTCATCAGGACCCTCTAGTCTAGAATGCTTTTTCTTTTTTCTACTTCATTTCTGCTTGTTAGAAACCTGGCTCTCTTCTGGGCTGCAAGTTTGGGGAAAACATTCTGACCCTCAGTGACTTACCACTTAAATTCCTCTGAGCCTCAGAGTTTCATGCAGTAAGTGGTGATAACAGCAACACAGCATTGTGGGAAGGTTGAAGGGAAGTTTGCAGAATCATAGGAGCGTGGTGATTGGCATACAGTGTGTGCAAGGTGAAACAGAAGTGCAGATGATATGTTTACGCTCTGTTCCCTCTTTTCATTCAATGAATGTCTAAGTGCCTACTGCGTGTTGGGTGCTGGCTAGATAAACAACATACCTACTACTATATAAAACTTGTTTCTTTTTGCAAACAAGACAGACCGTCTTCTCACTACCCTGTGTACAGAACAGCCCCGAGTTCCATCACATTTGTAGCTGAGTCAAGTTCAGCTTCAAGAAGGTCAACCTAAGAGCACTTAGAATCACAAACCCCAGAGAATCAGCCGGGAAGCAGGATGGCTGGGTTCTGCTGCCCCCTGGTGCCAGTATGCACTTGCTAGTGCAGCCTTATGCTCATGCAGACTGCTAAGCAGCTAAAAAAAAAAAAAAAAAAAAAAAAAAAAAAAAAAAAACAAGGTAAAGGCTTGAGTGCAAACTCAAACTTTCTTCCTTTGGGAGTCATGCCCCAAATACCTGATTTTTTTTTCTGGAGCTTCACCATCAGCCCCAATTTGGGCTTCATTTGACTGCTCCAGGCCTCATTACCCTAGTGGAATCTGGGGCTAGGGGTGGGATCTGATGGAGCAGAGCTGAGCTAGGCTATGCATGTTTGCACCTGCTTGGTCAGATCTGTCACACCAGCCTCTTGTAGCCATGCCCCACTACAGTAGGGAGTGGTCCATGTCCCCAGAGCAGGAATCAGGACCGGAGGTTCATCTCTGCCTCTTTCTGGAGCCCAGCTGCCACCCAGGCCAACCTGGGTTACATGTATTCTCATAACATAATGGTCCCACACAACACTCCTAGCCTCCAGTCTATTGATTCTGACTCAACCTGTTCACTGTATCTAAACAGAGGGTACTTCTGTGCTCCCTGGTAAAAACCCTTTCCTCAAGATCCATCTAACAACTCAGGTCCTAAAGGCAAAAGGCATAAAGACTCAGCCCCCATCACAGTTCTCTAGGCAAACCTTTGACAGCTCTGACTTTCTTTATTTTGTACTTGGCCTACCTGTCTCTGATAAATGCCCCATGTCCTGCAGAAATTCACATAGGCATCACTGGTGGGTAAGGTCTGAGGTTAAGCAGGTTGGATAATATACAAGAGTTTAAGCTATATCAGCCTGAAGGAAGGGGTACTCTTTTAGTAATGCGTCAAGAGTGGTACCTCTTTCCAGTCCACACAGAGTTGTCACAGAGGTGGACAGGAGTCCCAACCCACTGATTCCCATTGTTCTCTAAGTGCTTGGATATGGTGGGCATCTTTCTTATCAGACTGAGCACATAGCTCATGCTGAACTCATATCATCCTCTCCTTGTTTACAACTCAACATTCAGGTTAGATCTGGAATGGTTTGGTACTGTGCAGCCCAGAGCTCATGGCCCTTCCAGGTTGCTTTTCCCCCCATCTTTCCCCAAGAGCCCTTGAGGTCAGCTTTTGCTGGACCAAGGTTTGTTTCCCTAGGGACACACTGAGTAGCAAAAAGCACATGGATATTGGCTCAGGAATATCTTCCTGATTGACAGAGCAGCAGAAACCTGGTAGCTATACTGGACTATAAAGTAGATTACAAAGCAGAATTCATCCTTGTGTGTGTGTGTGTGTGTGTGTGTGTGTGTGTGAATGCACATTTCTCAGACCCTTTCATCCCAAGAAAAAGTTTGAGATCCAGCAAAGTCCCAAGAAGGGCAGACCCATGACATATAAAGCCCTCACAATGATCTGGGGGCACTGCATCTAAGGAAAAGCACATGTCAGACTCTACCTTCCAGCAATCAGAGCAGCCTGGTCTCTGTGGAGGCAGCTGACACCTATCACAGAAAAAGCTCCGCTTGGTTCTCAGAGCCCTTGTCTAACTCCTCAGTGAGGCAGATCCCCCTTTTTCTTATCCAAGGAGGCATGACAGAAGCTCAACTTGACTCAGTGACAGTTGTATATCAGTTGTAGACAAGAAGCCCTCCCAGTCAGGGCCTTCTCTCACAGGCTACTGATGACCCCTGTCACAAGTGGCTCTGTAGCCTCTGGACACCTTCCTGGAACCACAAAAGACCAAAGCTTCTGAACCAAAGACCAAAGCTTTGAACCCATGCTGGGTGGGGTTCTTCCTGGAGTAGAACAAAGAGGACCAGGCACTGAGAAGAGGCTCATAGGCCATTTTGTCATGTAGGCAATAAATAGTGTCTGTTAACACCACCATCACCACCATCATCATCATCACCAACACCATTATTATTTTAATTATCCATGACCCCAGCTCTAGCCTGTCCTTTCCTGTTGGGCACACAGCAAGACCAGAGTGGCCCTGAGCAACCTGTCACCAGACACAGGCATACGGAAAGAGCTTAGGGAGCTGATGGGATTAGAGAGGCCTTAGTCTCCCCAGCTCAGGGGGACTATGTCCCTGTGGCCTAACTCAGGACAACTGTGGGGGTGGGGAAAATAATTACCTGGCCCACCATCCCCTATGATGTAACCAAGCACTTGGCATGGGTTGATCAGCTAAAACTTGAGATCAAATTCCAATCTGCCAAATGTTATCTGTCCAGATGGCATTGGGGAAGTCCGTGTTTTAATCTTAACAACAAAAGAGGTCCCACCAACCTACTAGGTTTCACAGCATATATTAAAAACCAAACACATGAAAACACACGATTCTCACAAAAGAATCAACCCCTGCCCTTCCTTTAGCTCAGAAACAACTTTGTTACCACCTCTGTCTGAATACCAAGTAAGAAATGCTGGCCTGCAGAGAGCATTTGCCCTGGGCTAGGCCACATACATTATCAGGCTAATTCTGCGCAGAGCAGAGCTGGGTCTGAGGTTGGGATGGAAACCCTTTAGAGGTATTAGCTGGAGGCTTGGAGATGGGGAAAGGCCCGTGCAGAGAAGCAGCATTGGTAAGGGGGTGGGCCTGCTGGGAGAGTCCAGGTATGGGTGCAGGAATTCCGGGGGAAGTACTAAGCAGGGATTTATCAGGAGTCCCGCAGCTTCCTAAGGGGGTGCAGAGATGAGGGAGGGAGCAGGAGAAGCCAGGGCACAGCCTTGGGCAGAGCTAAGGGGCAAGTAACCAGACAGTATTGTCCTCTGGCTAAAGGACAGCGGGGACCGGTAGTGAGAAAGGTTCTGGCTGGAATCAGGAAACCCAGGTTGGCTCTGCTGTACAGTTTACCTACCAAGAGACCTTGGGGGCAATACAACTTGGGTTTTGGTCTCTGGAGATGGACACAGACAGAGAAGGTCTGTCCTTCCCCTGGCACAGGGCCTAATCTGATCACTGGTTCTCACAAGGAGAAAGGAGATTGAGGACCGAAGGGAGATTATGGGGGTCTCAGCTAGCAAGGCCCTTCCTCCAGGCTGACCCAGCTGCGTTTCCAACGCTACCCTTGGGCCCCCACTTCTGGTGGGGGCCCGGCTCGGGGACCTTGAAGGGACTGCTCAGCAGCCACAGCAGAGGGCTCCGCAAGGTGGGGATGTCACACCCGCACCCTAGGCCGAGATACTACAGCTTCCCGGGGATGGTGGTCAGGATCGGACCGGGACTTACCGGCAAACAGCCAGAGAGAACCCCCGGACACCAAGAAGAAGGTCAGCATGTCGGTGAGCGGGCCCAGCCCGGCCAGCACTGCTTCCCAGGCCCGCAGCCCCGCAGCCCCAGAGCCACCGCCGCTGCGGCCGCTGCCGCCGCCGCCGCCGGGTATTTTTAGCCCCCGCCTCCCCGCGCCGCTGCGGAGACCCGGCGGGAGGGGGAGGGCGCTGCTCGCGCTTCTCACGGAACCCGACTCCCAGCCCCGCAGCGCGGCTGGGACTCCTGGGCAAAGAGACAGCGGCATCCGAACCGCCGAGCCCGACTGGGGGAGGGGCTGGGCCGCCCGCCCCGCAACGTTCTGGGGGAAACGGGCTGGAGGAAGGGGGCTCACGGGAGCACTGCCGCTGCTACCTCACCCCCTCCACCCACGAACGACCCTTACCTCCACACGACCGGCCTCCAGGGCTTTATGTCTAGGCAGGCTCAAATGACAGCTGGGGTCCAGGACTTCTGTCCCAGAAAGTGTACATGCTGAAGTGCCGGTTCCTGGCTGAGTCAGACGCCCCCTAGGACCTGATTTTGTAGTCGCTGAGAGCCACATCTGCAAACTCAAGAGGGGAGGGAGTGATGGGGGCGGGGGTATCTAGGTGAGGCTAGATTGGATAATGCCCAGACTTAATAAGAATGCTCAAGGTCAGATTGGAGGCTACACAAGGTCAGGGGAAGACTCACCAGCTGCCATGTCCCCAGGAATGTCACATGAAGCCATAGGTAGCCACATGGTATCACAGGTGTCTCCCAAGGACACAGGCAGTGATGGTTATGTGTGGAACATGAGAGCTCAAGTTCTTTTTAGCTATGATAAACGGCCATATGGCCACCAAGTTGCTGATGGTTACATTGCTGAGCTGAAGGGTTGGAATCTCTTTGTCTGGGAACAAAAGGAGGAAGCCTGGCTCTGCGGTTTTCCAAGAGAATAAAGGTAGGTATTCTGATGGGGCATCGTTTGACATCTTCAAGAGGATTTCACCAAGGTCCCCTCTTCAAGCATTCAGTACTCACTAAGCTTCCAGCACCGAGGACAGCGCTCAAGCAGTGCAGACCTCTCTACTGGCGGTCAGACACTGATTAATAATAGTAGGACCCAGACCAGGAGTAAGAGGGTGAGAAACCAGACATCAGAGATCAGGAAGCAAGGGGTGGATAGGTGAAATTGCTTGCTCTCTGTGCACTTGAACTCATAGCTGGGCTACAATTGTGTGTGTGTGTGTGTGTGTGTGTGTGTGTGTGTGTGTGTGTCTGTGTGTCTGTGTGTCTGTATCTGTGTGTGTGTATGTCTGTGTGTGTCTATGTGTATCTGTGTGTGTCTATGTGTGTTTCTATGTCTGTGTGTTTCTGTGTGTCTATGTGTGCTTCTGTGTATCTATGTCTCTGTGTGTGTGTGTCTGTGTGTCTGTATCTGTCTGTGTGTATGTCTGTGTATGTCTATGTGTATCTGTGTGTGTCTATGTGTGTTTCTGTGTGTGTCTATGTGTGTTTCTGTATGTATGTGTGTTTCTGTGTGTCTATGTGTGTTTCTGTGTATCTATGTCTCTCTCTCTCTCTCTCTCTCTCTCTCTCGCTCTCTCTCTCTGTGTGTGTCTGTATGTATGTATATCTGTGTGTTTCTCTGTTTTGGGGGAGGTGCAGTTCTGCATCTTTAGTATTGGTATCTAGGCCTATTTGTGTGAACCTTAGGGATGTATAGTCTTCAGAAACATCTACCGTGAGTCTCTACAATAGACCATTCTTTCCCATTAGAGGAACTGGGTCTTGGGAGGGCTGCTCTTTCTTGAAGCCAGTCTCTTCCTGGCAAGGGTTTTGCTGGAATCTAAAACTTGGCAGACACTTCTATGAGAGGATCATGGAGGTGATGTGGCAGGATTGTTCCCAGTGGGTGACACAGCAATCAGAAATCCCTCCTGCATTCCCAGCAGCAGTAGCAAACTAAGAGAAGGCCTGCTCAGGTGGAGACCCAATTAGGGGAAACTTCTAGGCTTGGCAGAAGGAATAGTTTCTGATCATTTGCACTGTAGAGCCTCTTCCTTCTAGTGCCTTCTGTTTTCTGTCAATATCCATTTCACATTCATGGTTAGGACAAAAAGATCCATCCCCTTCTCAGATGCCCTTGTCTTTCTATCATCTGCACACTGTTCTATCATCTGGACACAGGAATAAATGAATAACTCTGAACAGAGCAGGGGTCCTAGGAGGCAAGTAGGCTCTGGGGGCCAGTCCTCTGCAGCACCAAGCTGCAGGAACATCTAGGCTCCTGGGTGGCTTCTGGCAGCCTCTTCTCCAGAGTGATGTCATGGAACACATTTAGCCTGGCCTCCTGCAAAATGCTGCATCCAGTTACTCTTCCTACAGATGTCTCTGTTTCTTGTGAGCATTACAGTTTAAAACTCCGCGCTGGCGCCGAGCTGATGACAACTTAAACCGAGTGGGATTCTGCTTTTCTCGGAGCAGTACTTGGCTTCTCTTGAGGGACAGTGACAGGGAGACGCTAGGCTGGCTGTGGGATCACTGCCAGGTCAATTTTCACTCTAGGTGTGTCCCTTCCACTGAGTCACAGGGCTGTTGTTTTCTGTATGGGGTTACTAAGGGCTCCTTCCTCCTTGTAGATCTCCACCATGAATCAGGCAGCCGTGACTCTGAGACCTCTAGACTGCATGAATCCAGCAACCTTAGAACACAGCGAAAGAGAAGCCAGCATCCAGAGATGTTAAGCAAGGTGGGATGGGGCTTTTACATCAAGCCATGCGGCAGCTGTGTCCCTCCTAGTTCCCATTCATTTATATATTCATTTACTCTTTGAGCTACAGTGTGTTCTGTGCCCTCTTCTGGTAGAATCTGGGGTGTGGGCAGGCAAGTCTGAAGCAGTAATAACAGCAGTCTAGTATGGTAAGTCTGGAAACAGAAGGATGGCCCTAGATATTGTTTAGATAGATGTCCCTTGAAAAGGCTCATATGCTGAAGGTTTGATCCCTAGGTGGTGCTGTTGCTGAGAGGCAACTAGACAGTGAGCATGCTGTCTATTCATTATAGAGTAATCCCTTGGTGAGTTCATAGCAGAGTGGGCTGCAGAGATGGAAGACCTGGGTGAAGGAAGTAGGTGGGGAAGGCATGGCTTTGAACGGTGCATCCCTAATTCTTTCCTCTCACTCTCTCTGTTTTCAGATGAGCAGCTCAGCATCCTCTCCTACCATGAAGCTCTCTCTCTCTCTCTCTCTCTCTCTCTCTCTCTCTCTCCAGGCCCTGAAACAGCCAAGCAACTGTGGACTGAGACTTTACAAACTATGATCCAAGATAAAACTTTAGGTTGATTTTTCTCTGGCATTTTGTCAGAGTGTCGGAAAGTCGACTACCACATCAGCCATCAAGGTTGATCAAAGGATAACAGTTTAAATGCTGCTCTGGTTTTGTCATTGTGTGAAGCCTAGGGGAAGTCTCTGCTCCTTCTGTCTCCGTTGATGCAAGTAAATACTGATCTAGAGGGTTCTGGTTGAGTGACCAGCCTCTAGGTCTACACCAGCCTCCATCTACTCCTCCTCTGGTCTGCTAATGATCATGAGAAATTGCCCAAGATTGATGGGTTTAGATGATCTTACATGTAGAACATTTGAGCCACAACCCTTTGGTATTTGTAAATCTCTTAACACATTTTAAGTTTGGGGGATGGAACCCAGGACTTCTCATGTGCTAGGCCAAGGGATGCATTACTAAGAATCATCACTAGTTATCCCTGCCAGTTTTGAACATATTTTGATAATTCTCCATGTTGTAAGTACCTCTTTCTGGAGAGACTCAAAAAAATTCACTTTTCCAGTCTTCCTTGAATCTAGGAGCAGGTAAGTGAATTAGGCTGTGCCAGTGAGATGTGTCTTCATGAGCCTCTGATCCAAAAGTTAGAAATGAGTTGGAGAGACTCCTGTCCAATGGCATCCATCTTGCTGGCATCGGGAAAGAGGCAGAAGCAGTGGATGGTGGGTGACTGTGAGAGCTGCTCCTGAAAAGGCAAGGCTCTTTTTTGAACCTCCCATAAGTGCTATGAGTTATGCAACTTCTCAGTGTGCTCTTTTTATGCTAAAAAGAATCCATATCGATTTGGTGCTGGTTTAAGGCCAAGAACTCAGATCGTCTCCTTCACTTTCCCATCGCTCAAGGACTGTTCAGCTCTTGGAAGCTTGTGGCTGTGGGGCTAAGCACATGGCATGACACATACCTGGTCCCTAATGGCTGCCTACACTGTGGGGATGGAGAGTCTGGCTAGTGAGGCTTGCTGAGATGGACAGGGTCTAAGTCTATAACCTTGGGTGGCTTGAAACTCACGCTGTAAAACAGGTGACTTTCACTCACTGCGACCCACCTTCCTCTGCCTCCCCAGGGCTGGGCACTGCAATTGTGTGCACATGCTAACCTCTTGAAACTCAATAAAGAGTCTACTCAGAAGAGCCACCCCATTTACAGCAAGGACTTTGATGATAAGAAACAACAGCTCAAGAAATGTAATGTCCAATTCATGTCCTCTAGTGGGTTTCCTCTCACTTACTAAAGCTGGTCACTGCAGGCTGGAGAGACAATTTGGTGCTTAGGAGCACATACTGCTCTTGTAGGAGACCAGCACCCTTGTCATGCAGCTGTTGCCTGTTAACTCCTGCTCCAGGGGTTCTGATGCCCTCTTCTGGTCTCTGCAGGCACTGTATTCACATAAATATAAAGTAGAAGTAAGTAAAGACAATTTCAATCTTGTCAATGTAGAAATTTTGGGAAATACAGAGACGTATACAGTAAGGTTTCCCATGGGCTAGTGTGATGGATCAGCAGTTAAAGGGGCTTGTTGCCAAACCCGATGACCTTAGTACAATTCCCTGAACTCTCATGGATGGATGGACTTCCACAGGTTACCCTCTGACTTCTATATGTACACCATAACACAAGACACCCCTCACACACACATAAATAAGTAAACGTATTTTTTAATTAAAAAATATTTCCTTGGGCTGGAGAGATGGCTCAATGGTTAAGAGCACCAACTGCTCTTTCAGAGGTCCTGAGTTCAAATCCTAGCAACCACATGTGGCTCACAACCATCTGTAATGGAATCCAATGCTCTCTTCTGGTGTGTCTGAAGACAGTGACAGTGTGCTCATATACATTAAATAAATAAATATGTTTAAAAAAAACTTTCCTTGGTCAAAAAGGGTCATAGTAGAAACAGCTTATGAAGCTCTTACTTTAGGGAACTGCTATCGCCCAGACATCACACGAGAATTAACCCATTTACTTGCAAAGGTTTCTTTCAGTTGGTAACTCTTTGATGAGCTGACCAGACAAACACAATTGAAAAGACAATGAAATGATTGAGGAGTTCCTGAGAGATTTTTACTTTTTCAGAATCACAGGAAGACAAATCAAAACCCTTGTAGGTTTTCCTGTGTCTAACACCCCAAGGATGAACAGTGGTCAAACTACTGGTTCCCACAGGTTCCCAAGAAGGCTTCTATGCACGTGTCTCTGGCTATACAAGGTTGGGGTTTGCTACAAAACAAAGTATAATGTAAAGACAGAGAAAAGAAAGTTGAAGGAAAAAAAATAAATGAATGCTCTATTGGCTGAGGAATATGTAGAAACTACAGAGGAAAAGGTTCGTAGACTTGAAGTTCTGACACATGCAAATCTAAAAGATCGGCATGCTAAAACCATCATCAAAAACTGAAAGAGGAATAGGCTGTAAAAAATATTTACACCATTCTGCAACAAAAGGTTTGATATGTAACTCAAACCAATCAGAGACAGAAACAGACACACAAAGAGAGAGGGAGGGAGGAGAGAGAGAGAGAGAGAGAGAGAGAGAGAGAGAGAGAGAGAGAGAGAGAGAGAGAACGGTAGATGGATTGTTCAAGGATAAGAAATGGGGTTCCCTTTTTTGACATGTTTGGCACTTCCTGATGCCTAGGGAGGGGGACATGAGGCGCTGCGGGACGGTCTTATCTCCTTCCTCTAGAAAGTATGGCCTAAGATCTCCTCCCTCGAAATCTCGTGGCCACGTCTCTGATCCCTGAGAGAGAATCCCTGTCTCATCCACCCTGAAGCCCTACTAAAGGAGAGTACTAGTCACCAACCTCAGTCACTCTAATTTTTATGATCCCATTTCTCCTCCTTAACGTCACACTCCTGACTCCCTCTCTCCTTTATCCGACTAGTATTCCAGGGATATCAGGACTGGTTGATAGACATCTTTATGACAAGGGACTGAAGTCACCCTCCAATATCAGCAGGGCTAGGACAGATAACCCACCAAATGGTAGTGATTATCTATGATAGCAAGGCCCTGACTTGGAGTAGGAGCAGATATCTTTGGTAATGGCTGTGATAACAATTTCTTCAGACTGCCTCAAAGAACCAGAACTCAGATAATGACCTTTATCAGGATTTCTTAATTACGCATACATTGTGACCTAAAATCCAGTTCATCCTCTATTTCAATTTACGCTCAAGCCAACACTCCAAAGACGAACTTTGGGTCACTGAAGTCCTTTATCTCTTACTTTTCCTAAGACAGCCACTTAGATTAGACTTCCTCTTGTCATTCACCATGACTCATCTCTCTCCATTTAAAACTTTGGGGGGGGGGCACAAAATGTAGGGCCTCAGAGTTGGCATGTAGCTGAGGATGACCTTGAATTTCAGACCCTCCTGTCTCTTCTTTCCAAGAGTGGGCATTACAGGCATCAACCATCACACCAAGTCTGCACAGTGCTAGGAGGAGACCTGGGGCTCTGTGTTTGTTGGACAAGTACTCTACCAATTGAACTATATATCCCAAGTCCACCTATTTCTCTAATTTGTGTATTGGGATGGGCAACTGAGTTCAGTCTGTTGAGATTCCCAGATTTGGGATTTTTTGTATAAAACTCCAATAATACCATCATTTTTTCCATCTGCTAAAGACCCAGGCTATTTTTCTGAGGAGCCAGTGGGACATCAACCATTCTCAGCCCGTTAGGCCAATTGATTTCCAGCAAGAAATCAGAGATCATAAGATAATGTGGGTATCTGAGGATGTGATGTCCTAAAGACCACTTGGCAAACTGTGTTACAAAGTTCTTAGCTACTAATGACCACCAGTGCTTTTACTTAGGACTTAATACAAAACAAGAAAAATCAGGATTATATGTGCATAACTTATCAGTGCCACCACCGCCTGTGGATGCTGCAGTCTCTGGGAATTTGCCCAGGATACCACGTTCTGTTGCTCCATTGAAGGATCACAGTGTATGAGGGTTGGAGTCAGGACTGAAGATGAACACCTTCAGAATAGCTCCTGTCTGTTAGGAAGAAGGAATAGAGGGAGAGAAAGAAAGACAAGAAGATCCTGTGAGGGGTAGAAGGAAGAACTCATGGAGAGCCGGGGAGATCAAACAGTTCTTAAGAGGGTGATGCATCCCCTGGAAGGAGCACCCAATTCTTAGAGCTCTCTTAAGGAACTGAAAGAGAAAAGGTGTACTCAGCTTCCTGGCTCCTGGCCAGGGGAGTACAGAACAGAGTCTGTATCCAAGGGAGGAACAACATCAGAATACTTGGTCTAGAGAATTGCTCAGTGCTTGAGCATTCTCTCTTCCCCTCCCCTCCCCTCCCCTCCTCTCCCCTCCCCTCCCCTCCCCTCCTCTCCCCTCCCCTCCCCTCCCCTCCCCTCCTCTCCTCTCCCCTCTCCTCCCCTCCTTTCCTCTCCTTTCTCCTCCCTTCCCCCTCCCCTCCCCTCCTCTCCTCTCCCCTCCCCTCCTCTCCTCTCCCCTCCCCTCCTCTCCTCTGCTCTTCCCTCCCTTCCCCTCTGCTCCCCTCCCTTCCCCTCCCCTCCCCTCCTCTCTCTTCCCCTCCCCTCCCCTTCCCTCCCCTCCTCTCCTCTTCTCTCCCCTCCCCTTCCCTCCCCTCCCTTCCCCTCTCCTCTTCTCCTCTCCTCTCCTCTCCCCTTTCCTCCCTCCCTCTCTTCCCTCCCCTTCTCATCTTCTAAAATTAGGAATGGAAACTTTTTTAAAACTTGGCATAAAGATTTTTATTTGGTTGCCTGTCCTGTCTGGGGAAAGCATTGTCCCTTGTTAATAGGGTGACTCCACTTATATTTATATGTTCATGACACATGTGTGTGTGTGTGTGTGTGTGTGTGTGTGTGTGTGTGCATGTACATGGATGAGTATAGATTTTTTTCTTTTTCTTTCATAAGATATTTGTTTTATTTGCATTTTAAATGTTATCCCCTTTCCTTGTTATCCCTCTGAAAAACCCCATCCCATCCCCCCTCCCCTTGCTTACTAAACTCCTCCCCCAACTTTCCTGATCTGGCACTCCCCTACACTGGGGTATCAAGCCCTAACAGGACCAATGGCCTCTTCTCTCACTGATGTCTGAAAAGGCCATCCTCTGCTACATATGCGTCTGGAGCCATGGGTCCCTCCATGTGTACTCTTTGGTTGGTGGTTTAATCCCTGGGAGCTCTGGGGGTACTGGTTGGTATATATTATTGTTCCTCCTATGAGGCTGCAAATGTCTTCAGTTCCTTGGGTCTTTTCTCTAGCTCCTCCATTGGGGACCTTGTGCTCAGTCCATTGGTTGGAGAAACTTTTTTTTTTTTTTTTTAAATGGGAAAATGGAGAAAGCAAGAGCTAATTGTTTGCAAAGAAGAGAGAAGACCTCAGGAACCACTGGGTTTGAGTAGAAGGATAAACAAAACCTCAGTCACCTCATCTCTAAGCTATTTTTAGGCCCTGGTTCCGGGAGGGAGCAAACCCCACAGAGGATGAAAGAGAATGTCTCCTGTATTTGTAGAAACACGAGTACCAACCACAGTGCTCAGCCATGACACAACAGGAGTGAATCCACCCAAAATATCAGTGCATGCTATATGTCAGTTCCACGAAAAGTAATTTCCAAAAAAGGGGGAAAATCAATATCTGCACAGTGAAAACGCCCAAACAGAGAAGTGGTGATGGAACATTAAACATGTGGGGAGATGCCAGGAGATCCATGTGGTCAGAGATTTTGCAGGGTGAATTCCCAGCAGCAGCAGGGTCAGGAGTGAAAGACAGGACTCGGTCAGAAACACCTGTGGAGAGTCAAACTGAAAGCCACAAGGCCACGTCCTGCTCCCCTGGCCCTCCCTCACCCCTGTCACTCCATGTACAGACCCGCACGTCACTCAGCCATCTGGCATCGGTAGAGAAAACAGTTGGTACTGTAGAGTTGCTTAAGGAAGGAGACCTCACAAGGCAGATATGAACCTCCAGAGGACCTCAGAACCATTCTCCTGAGGAAGTGCTTCTTATGGAAACCACCAACCAAAGAGTACACATGGAGGGACCCATGGCAGAGGCCCGCCAGATAGGGCAAGGCTAATCATGAATTTTACATCCCTAGGAAAGACCATGAAGGGTGATATTAGAGAGTCAGGTACAGGCCAATGAAAATACTAAGTTTTGTAAGCCACAGCAGTGCGAGCCTACCATCCCAGTGGGAAGCTTAGGTAGAGGATAGAGAGTCTGAGCTAGCCTGGGCTATGCGTACATACCCTGGAACCTATCTATCTCTTTATGTCTGTATATGTAGGGCATTACAAAGGTGCCGATTCCCTCCAAAGTCGTGTTTATATTTAATTTGTTATCTGTTTTTTGAGCTTAACAAAGTGAGTTTAGATTTTATTTGCCAGGGGATGGAAAGATGATTCTGCAGTTAAAAGTATTGGCTGCTGTTACAGAGGACTTGAGTTTGATTCACAGCACATACACCACAAACACACACACATGCACACTCATACTCACATACTGGCACACACACATACATGCTCACACAGGCGCGCGCGTGCGCGCACGCGCGCACACGCACACACACACACACACACACACACAGGCTCAAACTGTCTCTAACTTCAATTCCAGGGGTTCTGGTGCCCTCTTCTGGTCTCAGTGGGCAGCAGGCACAGGTGTAGTAGTACAGACAAACAGACAGACAGACAGTAAAAGAAGCCAACTAGGCTAGAGACACAGCTCAGTTGGCAGAGTGTATGAAGCCCCAGGTTTGATTCCCAGTACCAAATAAACTAGGTTGTGATGGCTGGCTCATGCTTGTAAGTATAGAATTTGGGAGGGAGAGTCAGGAGAATCACAAGTTCAAGGTCATCGCTGGCTATGTAGAAAATTCCAGGGAAGCTTGGGCTATATGGGATCCTGTCTTGAGCAAAACTAAATATAATGTTAACATTTTAAAACTAGAAAATTGACTAAGTAAAACAGAAAAGATAAAATGCAAATGGCTAGTAAATACTAGTTAGTCCTGCAAGTAATAAAATAAGATGTCAGCAAAACCAACCAACCGACCAAACAAAGAGAAACCTGAATGCAGTAATTCATATGCAATCCCAGCACGCGGTAGGTAAAGGCAAGAAGAGCAGGAGTTCAAGGTCATCTTCAGCTATATAGCAAGTTAAAAGACAGGCCAACCTACCTGAGACTGTCTTAAAAGCAAACAATAACATTACAATTCATATCTTTTATCAGTTCTTTAAAGTAAGGCATGACCATGGATTAAGAGAAAAGGGATTAAGGACATGGGTAGAAATCAAAGAGAATAACAATTTGACAAAATATAGACATTGCAAGCAGGCTGTAGGGCGCATGCCAGTAGGCAGAGGGCAAAGAGAGGGAGGCACAAGAGTCTCTAGTTCAAGGCCAGCTTTGGCTACATCTTTGCTGGCCATGGTGGCATACACCACTAACCATAGCACCTGGGAGGGGGAAGCAGGAGGATCAGGAGTTTAAAGTCATCCTCAGGTCCATTCACGGCCAGCCTGGGCTCTTGAGGCCCTGTCTCAAAAAAATTTTTTGGCGAAGTCATTTGAAATGTAAATAAAAATATATCAAATAAAAAAAAAACAAAAACAAAAAAACAAAAAAAAAAAAAAAGAAAAAAATTTTTTGGCAAGTAGTGTAGACCCAACAGGTTCATGGTATGAATTAATCTTCAGGAAATGATGTGCAGAAATATGAATGCTACAAGTGCACGTTCAAGGATATTCTGCATTCTGCTTCCTCTAACAACTTTAAAGCAGGTGCACTATCTAATGATAGTAGTCTAGAGAAATAAATATTTTGTGTGTCCGAAAGATAAAATAATATATAACTATTAAAAGCAGTGGGGGAGGATGTGTGATAATCCCAGAAAGTGATCCCCGTGTCTTAAATGAAGAAAGACCATGAGATCCACTTCTCTAACAAATAGTTGAGTGACTGTAAGTAATAAAGCCCCATGCTTTTTCTTTTTTAATATGTATTTATTTTCTTACACTCCATATTTTATTCCCCCCTCCCCGTGTGCCCTCTGACTGTTCCACATCCCATAACTCCTCCCCATTCCCCTGTCTCCATGTGGATGTCTCCACCCCCCACCCCACCTGACCTCTAAACTTCCTGAGGCCTCCAGTCTCTTGAGGGTTAGGTGCATCATCTCTGAATGAACACAGACCTAGCAGTCCTCTGCTGTAGGGGGCCTCACGCCAGCTGGTGTATGCTGCTTGTATGGTGGTCCAGTGTTTGAGCGATCTTGGGGGTCCAGATTAATTGAGACTGCTGGTCCTCCTACAGGATTGCCCTTCTCCTCAGTTTCTTTCAGCCTTCCCTAATTCAACAACAGGGGTCAGCTGCTTCTGTCCTTTGGTTGGGTACAAATAGCTGCGTCTGACTCTTTCAGCTGCTTGTTGGGTCTTCTAGAGTACGGTTAAGCTAGGTCCCTTTTTGTGAGCGCTCCATAGCCTCAGTAATGGTGTCAGGCCTTGGGACCTCCCCTTGAGCTGGATCCCACTTTGGCTGTCACTAGACTTTCTTTGACTCAGGCTCCTCTCCATTTCCATCCCTGTGATTCTTTCAGACAGGAATACTTATGGGTCAGAGTTGTGACTGTGGGATGCCCCCCTCCTCATTTGAAGCCCTGTCTTCCTGCTGGAGGTGGGCTTTATAAATTCCCTCTCCCTACTGTTGGGCATTTCATCTAAGGTCCCGCTCTTTGAGTTCTGAGAGTCTCTTACCTCCCAGGTCTCTGGTGCATTCTGGAGCCCCCCCCCCAACCTCCTATCTCCTGAGGTTGCCTGTTTCCGTTCTTTCTGTTGGCCCTCAGGGCTTCAGTCCTTTTCCCTCACCCAATACCAGATCAGGTTCCTCTCTCCCCCAAACTCCTTCCCACCCCACTGTCCATTTTCCCTCCCAGGTCCCTCCTTCCCTCCCTCCCCACTTGTGATTGCTTTCTTCTCCCTCCCCAGCCCCATTTCTTAGTAAAAAGAAGATGCGTTTAGAAGGGAGTCGGTAAAGACAAATTTGTCAGAAGAAAAAACACCTGGGGCTTTGGAGCTGACTCAATTGGTAAAGGGCTTGCCTGGAAAGCACAGGGACCTGTGTTTGGTCCCCAGAATTGGTGTAAAAACGCTGGCTGTGGTGGGGAGTGCCTATGTTTCTAGTACTGGGGAAGCAAAGATAGGGGGTGTCCCTGGGCTCACTGCCCAGCCAGCCCAGCCAGCCTAGCCTGTCCAGCCTGCCCAGCCAGCCCAGCCTGCTCAGGGTGTGTTGCAGACCAACCAGAAAAAACAAAACAAAACAAAACAAAACAAAAAAAAAACCGGAGTGAACAGCTTCTGATAATGGCATTGGTCTTGTTATCCATTCTCCACCTACACACGCATGTGCACAACTACACATGTGCCCAAGGGCCCACAAGTCAGGGGGTCCCTGCAGGTGTCAGAAAGAGAAGTAAACTACTTGAAGAGATAAGAATGAAAACCTGGTGTAGATTGACTTCATCAATCTGCACCAATCTATTCCCAATGTATTTAAGCCTGATATAATTTAGAAAACAATTTCCCGGTGTAATACAATCCCTGTTGCATGAGGACATGTAATTACATTGAAACTCAACACAGGGTAAGTGTCATGTCTTCTAAGAAGATGGACTCTAAAGATATGCTACCTGTACTAGCCTAAGGGCCTAAGGCTCTGGTCTGTTCTCCACCATTCAGATAGCATAGAGATCATTTGGACTATTAGCCACCTCTGGCCCTGCTCATGGGAGCTTGGGGAGGCCTCTGGCTGTAAGGGTCATTTAGATTACTAAGTTACCTCGGGGCCTGGTTGGAGGGCTTGATATGGCCTGGCCCAACAGATAACACAGATTACCAGGCTGTTAGGCACCTCCAATTCCCAGCTTTCTGGATGGAAGAAGTTTTCCTTTTTCTTTCCCATTAGAAAGACAATCCTGTGTGCATAACATTCCTGTATTCTCTGGAGACCTGTGGCTATGAAGACCTTCCTGCTGTGCTCCCAGCACCCGGGCTCACACAGAGAGAGGTGAGGACAGGCTGTGGATTCTTTTTAATGCTTTTCTGAGGTCTCCAAACTTTCTATGCTATTTCATTTTGTTATTTTATTTTATTTTGTGATACTAGGGTGATCCAGGACCTTGTCTAGGCAAGCTTGTCTATCACCAAACCATATCCCCAGCCAACAAATTATTTTTGTCATGAACATAATTCATATTCATGGTCAAAAGGAAAAGATTAGAAGCTTTAAAAGAATGCAGGTTAAGGGCTAGGGAGACGCTTTAGGGGTTGCACGGCTTCCGGCCAAGCCTGATGACCTGAGTTCAGTCCTCAGGAGAGAACTGAGTCCTACAAATTGTCCTCCGACCCCAACATGTGCACAGTGGCGGCCTCCGACCAACCCCTCCACATACCATGACACAGATGGATGAACGTAATTAAAATAAAAATGTTGAAGACCCTAAGTTGGGCTTGCTCCGTGGTAGAGAGCACTCGCTCTCGCAGAGGGCCCGGGTTTGACTCGTAGCACATGTGGTTTGCAACCATCTGTCACTCCAGTTACAGGAGATCCCACGGCTTCTTCTGATCTCCATGGGCATCAGGTGTGAATATGGTATACGTACATACATGTACAACACACACATACAAATGAAATAAATCTTAGTCCTTGTAAGCATGCAAGCTGAGACCTACAACACAGTTGCTTTTCAGGATTTCTTTTTCTGAGCACAATGTCCATCATAATCCCCCCACCCTCGTAGGGAAAGAAGGTGGGAGGGGTGCTGGTGGGGCACCTGCAGTTCTGGGAGTGGAGGTAAGAGGGTACCCAGGAAGGGACCTGGCAGGGGAGTGGGTGTGAGATCCTGATAACAGAATGGCAAGTGGGAGGAAAGAAGAGTTCAGGCTGAGGAACATCTTCGCCCCATACAGCTGCCCTGATCCCAATCATCAAGTCTTTCCCATGAGTCACTGTCAACTCATCCCCAGATGGGGCCTAGGTCTAGAATCCCCGGAGCAGCAGGACAGGACTGATGATTGGCTCTGCTCAGCCCCTCTTAACTTGGCCTCTTCTTTTACTTTCTCTCTCTTTTATTGGAACAAGGTCTCACTATGGTTGAAGCCTTAGTACACAAGCTTTGCTTGGCCCCATGCGCCCTCCAAATACCCCTCCTTTCTTCCCCATTCACATTCTGGAAGTCATCTGCACACCCCATCTCTGCGCCATCACGCCATGTTGCTGGCATTGCCACTTGTCAAGGTTACGGATGACTGTCCACATCCAGGGCACCTTTTTTGCTCAGCTGATGGGAATTGTTTTCCCTTCTTACCTTTGGATGGAATGAAATCGTCCCCAGCTTTCTGCCGTCCCCACTGGCTGCTCCTTTGTCTTCTCATCTCTCTCCCTCAGTTGTTGCCGTGAACCATAGTTGTGGTGTTAGTTCTGGCACACTTTGCTAGACTCCGTTCTTCCCTGTCCTCTTCGGTAGCCATATATTCCGCCATGTAAACAATCGGTGTAGCCCATCCTCACTGGCCTGGTGACAAGCGAGGTAACTTAATGAAATCAAATGGAATGAAAGTTCGTGGCTTTTACTACACAACTGGTTCATAGAAGCTTCACCTGGCGGGCACCGTGACTTGAACCAAAGCAACCCTTTGCCCACTGAGAGAAGAAAGGCTGAGGATGGATAAATCCATAGAGGAGTGGACAGAAACTGTGTCAAGATTCTCAACTGCGACCGGACTTTGCAATTATTGGTGTCAAGATACCTAGCTGATGGGCATGCCAGGTGTGATGTGTCTTCTGTCATGTGCTGGCAGTGATGCTCTGACCCATGCAATTGTACCAACGGAACTCTTGTACTCTTGCTGCCCCATCACTCTTTCCTCACGTGGTCCTTCTCATTTCAGCTCAGAGCACCCCTGCCTTTGAAGGGACACAGCTGACCCTTTGATACAGCCTTGACTCCTTTCATTAACATGAACACAGTGCTATTTAAAACATGTGTGTGGATGAGGAAGGACACAGGAGCCACCAAAGAAGAGCATTTGCTGCTCTTCCAGAAGACCTGAGTTCATCTCACAACCACCTGTGACTGTTGATCCAGGGGACCTGATACCCTCTTCTGGCCTCCAGGGGCACCTGCACAGGTGTGACGTGCACACACACACACATACACACACACCCCTACAAAAGTAACAATAAAAACTTGAAATAATGCAAGAGGGACCATCTACTCCTCACCAGGAAACCACCGCTGGAGTAGGTGACCCTGCTCCCACTTCTGTCCCATGTTGTCATGACAGACAGATTACTCTTTGAATCACAGAAATCAGACCATGTCACTAGCCTGCCTAAAAAATTCTGACCTGGAATAGAAGACCAAGTCATGTGACCGCACAGACTGTTTAAATTCATCCCCTACCCTGCCTGTCTCTGACTACACTGGTCTGTTCTTCCTCAGGACCCTGCTGCTCACACCACTTGCTCTTGGACACCCCCCCACTCTTCCTGCCATTCTGAACTCAGATGTTCCCCTCTGAAACCGTTCTTGCCAATGACTCAATCTCATGGGACCCATCCAGCCACATACTGCTCTGGTCTAGTGTCCTTTTTAATTGATAATACAGCATTATCTGGAATTTTCATTTGTTCCTCTTGGTAGTCTCTCCCTCTCCTGCTGGAACTTCCCCACGAGAGGCTCAGTCGTCTCGTTCGTCAGAATATTTCAGGTCACAATACTGTGTTTGAACCAACTGTGATCTCCATTTATATCTGTGACCATCACTGAGGCAGAAAGTGATTGTGGTCACTGTCATAGGAATCTCTGCCCCACTGCAACAGGCACAAGTTCTCTAACAGGCTTCTGGGTAAAGTGAGAGTGTGGAGGCCAAGTGAGAGGTTTCTGGGGAGACTCTGTGAGGCTCTCAGGACCAGGGTTCCAGGGGATACATTACAAATAGTACCCAATGGTCTATGGAAAAAATGTCAAAGAAAGGGGGCCTGAGAAACTACTGCACCTGTACTCATGGGAAGTCCCAACTCAGAGAGGTCATAGGGGTAAGGTGTGTGTATGAAGATCTCAAGTCATACTGAAGGCCTTTAGTCATATATTCCTTGCCTTTTGGGAGTCATATTGACTACCTTGAACATTATGGGGATGAGTGATGCCATCTGTGAAGGAGTGGTCACTGCTGCCATGACAGGCTTCAGATGAAATCTGAGACTTTGCTGGACTGCCACACATGCTTCCTGGTACTTCTTTTCTCCTGTCTGATGGGCAAATGTTTCTGGGGCCTTGGCCACAGTTTCCTGTCTCCTTCTGAGAGCAAAAGACACAGTCTCAAACATGTTATACTAAGAGAGGGCCAGAATTCCCCAGAAAACAGACTAGACATGTGATGGTGGTGTTTGTGATGGTGGGCACCTCGTGACTTGGAGATATCCTAAGAGGCAAGTCACCTGATATTTTGGGGATGACAACTCTAGACAGACTAGTTCTCAGCACAGTTCTTTTGAGGAGATCTAGAGGCTTTAGAGTTTTTCATAACTTCCAGATTGTGCTGGTTGGCTTTTGTCAACTTAACATAAATAAAGACATATCTGGGAGGAAGGAATCTGAATTAAGAAAATACCCCTATATGAATGACCTGTAGGCGAGACTAAAAAATTGACTTGATTCATGATTGGTGTTGGAGGATCTAGCTCACCATGGGAAGTGCTATCCTAGGCTTGTGGTTGTGAGTCCTGTAAGACAGAAAGCTAATAAAGCCAGCCATAAAGCAGGACAGTAGGCAGCATCCCTCCATGGCATCTGCATCAATTCCTACCTTCAGGTTTCTGCCCTGCTTCTGTTCTTGCCCTGACTTCCCTCAGTGATAGACTATTTACTTAGGAGTATAAGATGAAATAAACCCTGTTCTTCCCAAGTTGCTTTTGATCATGATGTTTATTACAACAATAGAAACCTAAGCAAAACACAGACCGAGGGGTCATGCCCCCCAGACCTTCCATCTATGTTTTTCCCTGGGCCCCAGTCCCCTTCTCGTCCAGAATGCATCCTCTGATAACATCTTTTCTCTAATTATTTTCCTTCCGAATCATTTCATGCAGCCCTTCCCCTGGGAACTGCCTTCATCTCCCATTCTCATAGAGAGCAAGCCTCCATCCTCCCTCAGCCCCTGAACATTGAGGCTGCCTAGATTTAAACTAGAGCCACTCTGACTGTTGTATTTAACGACAATGTCTCTACCTCTCTCCAACATGCCTGATTCCTTTATTTTTTTCTACTTCTTCTAAGGAATTTATCACCTTTTAACACATCACATGAGCTTTACATTAGCAATATATGTATTTCTAATTTTAACATATATATATATTTAACATATATTTAACACACACAGAGAATATATATATGGGTACACTTGCCACAGTGGGTATGCGGAATTCAGAATGAAACTTTCAGATGTCTGTTCTCTCCATGCACCCTTATGAGTGTTCCTGAGATGGAAATTAATCTCAGGTCATCACACTTGGCATCTAGTGACTTCATCCACTGAGCCATCTTTCTATTCTGGGACTATACTGCTGTTGTATCTCTTATATACTGAGTTTTATAATGGTGGGTGAGTGGAGCATCTATGTATCTTAAGTCCTTTGAACTGTCTTTAGGAATGAGTAGGTCTTTATTTGACCTAGAGCCTTGAGCATGTGAGGCAAGTGCTCTGCTGCTGAGCTATAGCCATGGTATCATGGAGAGCAGTAGACGGTCAGTGAGTGTATGTATCCTGCTGGGATGTGGCGTTCTCTGAAGGTAAGGTCCAAAGGTAAGTCATCATTTGGACTCAGAACTTGTGCAGGATGGATTGAGGTGCAGAGAAGGTACCAGCAAAGCCATTGCCTAGCATTCAAGGACTTTGTCATCTATGACTAAGATTAACTCCTACCTCCTCAGCACAGTAGCATGGGAAGAGGTTTTGGTGGCCAGCTGGGTGGCTTTGCCTTTCTCACTGTGGGTCACTCTTGGCTGCCCAACTTGCCAGTTATGGAGTCACTGCATGTCTTTAAAAATTAATAAAAGAAATAAAAACTTTTAACTGAGAGCTAGATTATAATCTCTATGATGGTATGCGCCTAGGCATGCGCCTGACTCTGAACCTTTATACATACATTCTTGTAGGGGTATAACTCACGCTGGGACTTGGAATGTTGCCAGTGTCCTAGGCACTTCATATTCCCTCCTGCTCCCCTAAAAGACCACGAGATATGCTAGTATACTAGTATATACAATAAAACACCATGAATAAGCAAACACCAGACAGAAGAAACATGCCCACAGACTGTAGCTTTTAAAAACAGTGATTTGGGGCTGGTGAGGTGGCTCCATAGACGAAGGTACTTGTCACCAGGACTGATGGCCTGAGTTCAGTCCTGGAGACTCACAGGATGGAAGAAGAGAACTGACTCTCTTAAGTTTTTCTGACCACCACATGCTGAATTCTTTCAACTCTAGTATTTTACACCCCCCAGAAAACAAATTTTCATAAAACAATATATCATGTTTTAGCTAAATACTTATTAACAATAATGTATACAAATAAGATATTATGAACAAATACAAATATATATATACAAATAAATATAATAAAATGTGTTTGAGAAATGTTTTAGTCTTTCATCAATAAGTAAAAATTCAAATAGGTTTATGCCCACCAAAAATAGTTCATTTTTATAAGTAGCAGCCAAGATATTTTGCAACCATTTATTTTTCAGTAAACACAATTTACAAAATGAACTGATGGCATTAAGAAATTGATTTCAAATGGAAAAGTTGAGATGAAGAGCTGGAATGATGGCTCAGTATGTAAAAGTGCTTGTTCTGCAAGCTTGGAGATCTGAGTTCAATCCCAAGAACCCAGGAGAGGAGATCTTAATCCTAAGAGCTGTCTTAGACCTCTTTAGTTGCACTGTGATACACACACACACACACACACACACACATCATACTTACACATTACATACACACATTACACATACATCTCACATGCATCACACACATCACACACAAAGCTCACACTTCACACACATATCACACATACACACATTGCATATACATCACATGCATTACATATACATCACACACATATCTCACACTTCACACATATATCATACATACACACATCGCATACACACTACACATATACATATCATACACATCATGCACACATATCACACATACACACAACACACACATGACATACATCACACATATACATACATCATACACACACATAACACACATCACAATATCACACATGTATCACACACATATCACACATACATCACACACACATTCATACAATTAACTCTCTGTGTCACACACACACAATTAAAAAGTAAAACTTGAGATGAAGGAAGAGCCAAGAACATGGGGAGTTAGAGATGGCCAAATACAGAAATATGAGGAAACACCAAGCTCCTGTGGGACTAAAACTGTTATCAAGGAGAATAAGTCAGGAAGCAGGTGAATGGACTCCTTGTATTTTCTGAGAGGAAAGTAACAACTAACCTTAGACATTAGTAAGTGAAGAATACTATCATTTCTAGGGTAGCTGTTAGAAAAATAGAAGCAGCATGTAGATTCCTAAACTAATAGAGGGAGAAAATGACAATAAAATGCTTAACTGAGATAGTGAAAAAGGAAACACTACAGAATAAAAGAAGCATGTCAGATGGAAATCACTGTGCAGGTGATAAATGGAACCAAGCCATTGTATTATGTTAAGAAAAACAATAACACTACAGGGAAAAACATAGTTCACACTAAAAAGCAAAACTTGGTTATATACTCTTCAAGAGACAAGGTTAAATGTGACAGAAGTTGAAAGTAAAGGACCAGAGAAAGACATATAACATGTTAAGACATGAAACATGTTAAGTCATGCAACATGCTAAGACATGCAACATGTGCAATAGCTAAAAGAAGATGGCCAGGGCCATGTAAAAGCAGGACAAGCGAGACTTGAAGCGAACAGCCTTCTAGAACGAAAAAGTCATTTTATCGAGTTTATTAAGTTGTTGAACTTAAAAGGCATGTTATTTAAGATTGAAGTGCATATTTCAAAAGCATAAAGAAAATTTGTGGAAGGCTTTTCACATTTTCTGACCTATAAGCAAGCATACTAAAAATCCAGTAAGGGTGCTATATCAGTTACTCCTCTGTTGCTGAGACAAAACGCCCTTTATTTTGGCTTAGGATTCCAGTAGAGTCCATCTCAGTGGAGAAGGCATGTCAGCAAGCCAGGAAACATGGTGACAGAGCAGAAGGCTGGCGATTGGATTTTTATCCACATTCAAGAAGCAAAGAAAGAAAAGTGGAAGTGAATAAAGTTATAAAATCCCAAGGCCCACCCCAGTGATGAACTTCCTCCAGCAAGGCTCCACCTTCTAAAAGTTCTATTATCTCCCCAAACCATGTCACCAACTGGGGCCAGGAGTTCAAACCTGTTTGAAGTCAGTTTGATGAGCTCTAGAATCATCTGGGAGATGAGCCTCTGGATATGTCTATGGATGATTGTCTAAACTAATTGAGGTGGGAAGACCTGCCCACTGTTGGCATCACTATTTCCTGAGTCTAGGACTGTTTGTGTGTGTGTGTGTGTGTGTGTGAGTGTGTGTGTGTGTGTGTGTGAGAGAGAGAAAGAGAGAGAGAGAGAGAGAGAGAGAGAGAGAGAGAGAGAGAGAATATTGAGCACAAGCTTTCAACAGGTCTCTGTGTGCAGACTGTGAAGTCACTAAGACCAAATGCCTGAAGCTCCTCTGAAGCCCTCAAACATCAGGACTTCTCACAATGAGGCACTGTACCCTTGAGCCAAAATGAACCCTTTCTCCTTTGAGTTACTTCTTGTCAAAAAGACTTGCATAACATACCAAGAGCACCTGATCAATGAACATGTATCAAATGTTGTATCCAGTAACAAAAGATTGCAGGCTATTTATAAATATACATGGAACATTTATAAAAGTTGACCATATGCCAGATAATGCAACCTTAGGAAACTTGAAAGCCTGGTGTTATCTATCACCCTTCAATATAGCATGCACTAGTTACTTGGAATATGTCTAGTCCTACAATGGTGCTACATGTGGAGAATATAAACTGTATTTTGAAGGCTTTGCCCAAAGAAGGTGGTATAAATACTTATCTATACTCATTACACATAGTTCAGATATATTACATTAAACTAAAAGGTGATAAAATTAATTTCTTCCTGATCCTTTTCGCTTAAAAATTTGAGTGTGCATGTATGTGTGAAGGTCAGTGGAAAGCATGCAAAAGTTTGTAGTCTATATCTTCCTTTTATTGTGTGGTTTTAGGGGATCAAACTCAGATCCTCAGGACTGTTTTCCAAGCATCCTCATGTGCTGAGCCATCTCATTGGCCCCATCATTTTTATTTTAAAACACACGGGTATTAACAAATTAAAAATGACACATGCATGGGTTTACATTGTGTTTCCAATTAATAGCTTTGGTACAGGGAATAGTCCCTGACTATAATGCAGTAATGAAACACACAACTCAAAAACAACAATACTAAGAACATCTAAGCACTATGATTGAGAAACATACTTCAAAATTTTGTCACATTTCAAAGAAGAAATAAAATAAAACTCAGAAATATTAGAGTTGAAAATAACAATATACAATATAAAAGTTTATGGGGATACTACAGCAGAGAACACCATTCAAAGCAAGATGAATCTAGTCCATAGGCCAAGTTTGTAAATAAAGTTTTAAGACACTTTCTGCATGGTTGTTTTTTGAGACAAACTCTCATTCTAGCCTGTGTGGTTCTTCAACACACTCTGTAGCTCAGGCTGGTCTAGAACTTGCTAAGATCTTCTTGCCTCAGCCATCCAAGCATTGAGTTTACAAGCATAAGTTACCACTTCTAGGATACATTCACTTTTGTTCATTTGTTGCCTATTACTGCTTTTGGTTTGCACTGAGAGGATCATGCACTATAATTGTGAGAGAGCTACCATGTCAAATATAGTCACATTTGCCCTTTATAGTAAAAAACTGATTTGATGCCATATATGGTATGATGCATATATACATATGAATATGCAAATGCATATTATACAACTAACAGACACCATTCAAACATCACTACCAAAGTCACACACATTAAATGGAGATGCTCATATTTTAAATGTTTATCACATTCGTTTATTTGTATGTGCAGTATGTGTGGGAGGGCACCATGGCACAAGGGTGGTGATCAGAGGACACTGTGGGAGTTTCTTCTTTCCACCATGTGTATCCTGGGGATAAAACTCAGTTTATCAGGCTTGGCAGCAAGTGTTTTTTCCACTGATCCATGTCTCTGGCCTGAGACGCTCATATTTTAAGAGTTATATACTAGAAAAATCTGGAAATGGGATGACAACAGACAATTACACCCTCAGAAATGGCATAAGAAGAAATAAAAATGCATGTGTAACTTTATAACCTATATAAACTCTATACCAAGAGAGCTCTGATCCCTGGATGACTCCAGGACTGCACTTCCTATCAAACACACAGGAAAGATATGGCTCCTGTTTGTACAAACTCTTCTGGAAAGTACAGTATGAGGAAATATACCTGTGATATCAAAACAAAGCACAGGTAACACACTACCACCAGAAAGACTGGAGACTCCATTGTCCTGTGAATGGAAGGGCTGTAAGCAATGATGGTTCAAGGCAGGTGATGCTGTACTGCCCAGCACAGCTCCCTTGCTTAGCAAACTATTGTTCCTAATATGAGTGGATGGATGGATGGATGGATGGATGGGTGGATGATGAATGAATGGATGGATGGATGGATGGATGGATGGATGGATGGGTGGGTGGGTGGATGATGGATGAATGGATGGATGGATGGGTGGATGGATGGATGGATGGGTGGGTGGGTGAGTGGGTGAGTGGATGGATGGATGGATGGGTGGGTGGGTGAGTGGGTGAGTGGATGGATGGATGGATGGGTGGGTAGATGGATGAACGGATGGATGGATGAATGGATGGGTGGACGGATGGGTGGGTGGGTGGGTGGATGGATGGATGGGTGGGTGGGTGTGTGGATGGATGGATGGATGGGTGGGTGGGTGGGTGGGTGGATGGATGATGGATGAATGGATGGATGGATGGATGGGTGGGTGGATGGATGGATAGATGGATGGATGGATGGGTGGGTGGGTAGATGGATGGACGGATGGATGGATGGATGTATGGATGGATGGATGGGTGGCATCAGGATAACATGTATAAACCTTCAGTTTTTCCCAAGCACACCAAGGCAAATATCTCCCTAAACTTAAGTCCAAACATAACCTAAAAATTAAGATATAAAAACCAGCAATACATAAAAGTGGTCACCATGGATTTATCTGAACTATAATTTTTTTAAATAATTAGGAAGTAGATTTGTGTGATCCATTACATTAGAAGATGAAAGAAGGAAATGTAATGGCCTCACTATCTGTGGAACAATTAACACGTATTCAGCCTGAGAATTCTCAGCAAACCTGGGAATCAATGGGAACTTCCTTAATCTGCTAACGTGATCTGCCATTGCCTGAGAGGAAACATCGTGCTTAGTGGTAAACAACGAGAGATGAGATATTATCCCCTGAGGTCTGTAACAAGACATGGATGACAGAGAACATGAACTCATGTACCATGATTCAGGGTGCGGGTTGAGGAGGCCTAGCCTATGAAGCAAGGAAAGGAAAAAAGAAATAAAGTATATGGAAACACAAAGAAATAGAAGCAGAAGTCATTATTTATGGATGGTCTATGTATGTAGATCCAGTGGAAGCTACAGAAGAGGCTCATGAGTAAATGTTATAACTTTGATAGATAAGAGATCAAGCTATAAAAATCAATTACATTCATCTATACACTTAGAGGTCCACTAACATCACATTTGAGAAGATATGTTGCTTTTAAAAATATTTCTAGTCGACATGTAGAATACGAATTGATCCATTCTTTTTTATTAGATATTTGCTTTATTTACATTTCAAATGTTATCCCCTTTCCTCGTTACCCCTCTAAAACACCCCATCCCATCACCCCTTCCCCTGCTTGCCAACCCCACCACCACCACTTTCCTGACCTGGCATTCCCCTACACTGGGGCCTTCACAGGACCAATGCTCAGTCCATGGTTGGCTGTAAGCCATGGATATTTTGAGTCCCCTTCTAAGAAGGACTAAAGTATTGGTCTTCCTTCTTCTTGAGCTTTATGTGGTCTGTAAATTGTATCTTGGGTAGTCCAAGCTTTTGAGCTAATATTCACTTATCAGCAGTGCATACCATGTGTCTTCTTTTGTGATTGGGTTACCTCAATCAGGATGATATTTTCTAGTTCCATCTACTAGACAAGGCTGTCCACTCTCTCTCTACCTGTTCAATATAATATGTGAAGTCCTATTCAGAGCAATTAAACAACAAAATGTTGTCAAAGGGATACAATTGGAAAGGAAGAAGTCAAAGTATCACTATTTGCAGATGATATGATAGTATACTTAAGTGACCCCAAAAATTCTACCAGAGAACTCCTAAACCTGATAAAACAACTTCAGCAAAGTGGCTGGATATAAACTTAACTCAAACAAATCAGTAGACTTTCTATACTCAAAGGATAAAGAGGCTGAGAAATAAATTAGGGAAATGACACCCTTCACAATAGTCACCAATAATATAAAATACCTCAGTGTGATTCTAACCAAGCAAGTGAAAGATCTGTATGATAAGAACTTCAAGTCTCTGAAGAAAGAAATTGAAGATCTCAGAAGATGGAAAGATCTCCCATGCTCCTGGATTGGCAGGGTTAATATAGTGAAAATGGCGATCTTGTCTAAAGCAATGTACAGATTCAATGCAATCCCTATCAAAATTCCAACTCAATACTTCATAGAGTTAGAAAAAGTAATTTCCAAATTTATCTGGAATAACAAAAAACCCAGAATAAAGAAAACTATTCTCAACAATAAAAGAACCTCTGGTGTAATCACCACCCTGACCTCAAGCTATACTACAGAACAATAGTGATAAAAATTACATGGCATTGGTACAATGACAGGCAGGTAGATCAATGGAATAGAACTGAAGACTCAGAAACAGACCCACATACCTATGGTCAGTTGATCTTTGACAAAGAAGCTAAAACCATGCAATGGAAAAGAGACAGCATTTTCAACAAATGGTGCTGGTTCAACTGGCAGTCAACATATAGAAGAATGCAAATTGATCCATTGCTATCTCCCTGTACAAAGCTCAAGTCCAAGTGGATCAAGGGCCTCTATATAAAACCAGATTCACTGAATCTAATAGAAGAGAAAGTGGGGAAGAGCCTGGAGCACTGGGCACAGGGGAAAATTTCCTGAGCAGAATTGATCCATTCTTATCTCCATATACAAGGCTCAAGTCCAAGTAGATCAAGGACCTCCACATAAAACCAGATACACTGACTCTAATAGAAGAGAAAGTGGGGGAAAGTCTTGAACACATAGGCACAGGGGGAAAGTTCCTGAACAGAATACTAATGGTTTATGCTCTAAGATCAAGAATCAACAAATAGGAAATCATAAAATTGCAAAGCTTCTATAAGGCAAAGGACACTGTCAATAGGACAAAATAGCAACCAATGGATCGGGAAAAGATCTTTACCAATCCTGTATCTTATATATGGCTACTTCCAGCACTTGGGGAGGCAGAGGCAGAGACAGAGGCAGAGGCAGGGGCAGGGGCAGGGGCAGGGGCAGGGGCAGGGGCAGGGGCAGGGGCAGGGGCAGGGGCAGGGGCAGGGGCAGGGGCAGGGGCAGGGGCAGGGGCAGGCAGATTTCTGAGTTTGAGGCCAGCCTGGTCTACAGAGTGAGTTCCAGGACAGCCAGAGCTATACAGAGAAACCCTGTCTTGAAACAAACAAACAAACAAACAATAACAACAACAAAAAAGATAGCTCAGAAGAAAAAGACCTTAGGACTGAGATTCATAAGGAACTCTTATACAAGATGCAGATGCCCATAAAGAGAAGATTGAGCTACCTTGAAAGTCGGAGTTTTGGTTCCTCAAAAGATGCATGGAGTGAGAAGATACACCAAATGGTAAAGATACTGATGAGATAATTCACAGAGTTTTAGCATCCAGAATACTTAAAGTATTCCAAGTAAGAGGATGGCAGACAACTTTTCTAGTAAATAGGAAAGCTCTCCCCACCCCTGAGCACAATGGAAGCTCAAGTAATTAGTCAATGTGGGGAGATGGTAACCTAGTTTGATTGTCTAAGCCTGTGATAAAACACTGACCAAAAGCAACTAGGGAAAGAAAGGGTTTATTTGGCTTAGAGATTACAGATCATGATGGATGGAAGTCAGAGTAGGAGCTCGAGGCAGGAACCTGGAAGGAGGGCCTGAAGCAGAGACCGTGGAAGAATGCTGCTTACTAGTTTGCTCTGTATGGCACTGCCCACAGTAGACTGCCTCCCCACTACAACCATTAATCAAGAAAATGCTGCACAGTCATGCCTACAGGCCAATCTGAGGGAGGTGATTCCATCAGCTTCCCTCCTCCCAGGAGTCCAGTTCCCAGCACCCATGTCAATTGGGCACTCACAACTATCTGTAACTGCAGCACTAGGGGACCTGACATCCTCTTAGGGCCTCCTCAGGAACCTTCGGGCTGACTATAGGGTGCCCAGCCCCAGCACTGCCCCACTAAGGCTCCAGGATGCTCACTACACACGCCCAGCTGCTACAATTCACAGCTATCCACCATGTGCACCGGAACCCAAGTGTCATGAGTGAATGTCACTGCTGAGCCTCAAAATGCCTGAGGCAGATTAGCAGGCCTCTGATAAGCTTGGGGATATAGATTCGTCCCCTACAAAGATGGAGACTTCTGAAAACTTCTTTTTTTTAAATTATTAATTGCTTGATTAATCAATTAATTTTACATCCAGACTATAATTTCCCTTCCCTCCTTTTCTCCCTTTTAGCCCCACCCTCCCCCCATCGATCCCTTTCCATTTCTCCTCAGAAAAGGGCAGGCCTCTGATAGATATCAACCAGCCATGGCATTCACATTGTAGAAAGATTCCCCATGTATTTAGGCTGGATGGAGCAACCCAGTAGGGGGAAAGGGACTCAAAGGCAGGCAACACAGTCAGAGACAACTCCTGCTCCCACTGTTAGGAGTTCCATAAGAAGACCAAGCTACAACTGTAACATATGTGTGGAGGGCCTAAATCAGGCCTATGCAGGCTGCCTGGTTGGCAATTCAGGACCCTGTAGACCCTGATTAGTTGAAGTGTTATGCCCAGTTGTACTAAGCTCAACTCCAAGTGGATCAAGGACCTCCACATAAAACCAGACACACTGAAACTAATAGAAAAGAAACTGGGGAAGACCCTTGAGGACATGGGCACAGGGGAAAAGTTCCTGAACAGAACACCAATAGCTTATGCTCTAAGATCAAGAATTGACAAATGGGACCTCATAAAATTACAAAGTTTCTGTAAGGCAAAGGACACTGTCAAGCGGACAAAACGGCAACTAACAAATTGGGAATGGATCTTCACCAACCCTACATCTGACAGAGGTAATTGTAACTTGTAATATCCAATATATACAAAGAATGTTCAACATCATTAGTCATTAGGGAAATGCAAATCAAAACAACCATGAGATTTCACCTTACACCAGTTAGAATGGCTAAAATTAAAAACTCAGAAGACAGCAGGTTTTGGCGAGTATGTGGAGAAAGAGGAACACTCCTCCACTACTGGTGGGAATGCAAGTTGGTACAACCACTTTGGAAATCAGTCTGACTGTTCCTATTTATCAGTTTTTAGATGAGGTAGTAAAATTCCTCTCCATTGGCTGAAAAAAGACACTACTGCCTGTCACCTATAGCTTGCCTCTGTGTGTAGGTCACTAGACACTGGCTAATGGATGACTGACCCTTCTGTCTCCCAGAGCAATAAATCAGGTCCCACTAAGCATTCTGTTAATTTTTTTCTAACCCTGATCGGGTAGGTTAGCACTAGCAGGTAGCTACTGGGTGAAAATAACCTTGAAATAAGACATAATTGAAGTCACACAGTGTCTGTCCATTAGAGTTGCTTTCTATGGAGTCTCATAGGAGGGTTTCAGAACATGAGAAAAATCAGAGCATGGTTCATACTGCATGATGAAGGCTCCTGGGAATTGGAGATGGGGCTCCAGGTTCTAGATCTTGGAGTTGGAGAAATAGTGAAACTCTTCATTTAAGCTAAGAAAGTTTGGAGGGCAAGCTTACACAAGAAAAGGAACCAACTGTTTACCAGACCATGGCAGCCCTATGAGTACCATGCTGTAAGTCATTGGAAGGGAAACAGCAGAATACAAATATCTAGAGAGGCCACCAGGATGGCTGAGGGAGGCACATCCTGGGAGTTATGATAGGAATTTGCATGGCTAACCTTGGGCTACAATGCAGGGTGAGCAAATAAGAGGTATCTACAATAAGAGGTAGAGCAAAGTGGCACTAGGAGGTTGGTATAGCAATAAGAAGAGGCATAAGGCACAGTGGTGCTGGTGGTGCTGATGAATCCAGGGACAGGACTAAGGTGAGGCCACTGAGGGGACAAGACAGAGATACCTGAAGAGAGAGTTCAGGGAGGAATCACAGATCAGAATCAAAGAAATTAACTGTGGAACAGAAAGCATGGCCTGGGCTGGGTCAAAGGGAGACAACTGGTCTTCCTGCTGCCATTGGCACCAGGGAGCCAGGAGACTCCACAGCCTTCTGTGCACAGCCTGCCAGGAGAGAGTAATCTCCCAGCAGTGCTTTCACTTCTGAGCTCAGAGGAGTAAAGACACAGGCTTACAGGCCCACAGGAGGAACAAACTCCAGCCAGAGACAACAATACCAAATAACCAGATGGTGAAAGGCAAGCACAAGAACCCTACCAACAGAAACCAAGGCCACATGGCAACATCAGAACCCAGTTCTCCCACAGCAAGTCCCAGATACCCCAACACACAGGAAAGGCAAGAGTTGGATTTAAAATTGTATCTAATGATGCTGATAGAGGGCTTCAAGAAAGACTTAAATAGTTCCCTTAAAGAAATACAGGAGAACATCGGTCAACAGGAAAAAGCCCTTAAAGAGGAAACACAAAAAGCCCTTAAAGAAATACAGGAAAGCACAAACAATCAAGTGGAAGGAACTGAACAAAACCATCCAGGATCTAAAAGTGGAAGTAGAAACAATAAAGAAATCACAAAGTGAGACATCTCTGGAGATAGAAAACCTTGGAAGGAATTCAGGAGTCATAGATGCAAACATCAACAACAGAATACAAGAGATAGAAGAAAGAACCTCAGGTGCTGAAGATACCATAGAAAACATTGACTCAACAGTCAAAGAAAATGCAAAATGCATAAAGCTGGTAACCCAAAATATCCAGGAATTCCAGTACATAATGAGAAGACCAAACCTAAGGATTATAGGTATAGATGAGAGTGAAATTTTCTAATTTAACGGGCCAGTGAATATCTTCAACAAAATCATAGAAGAAAACTTCCCTAATCTAGAGAAAGAAATGCCCATGAACATACAAGAAGCCTTCAGAACTCCAAACAGACTGGACCAGAACAGAAACTCCTCCTGGCACATAATAATCAAAACACGAAATTCACTAAACAAAGAAAATATTAAAAGCAGTAAGGGAAAAAGAGCAAGTAACTTATAAAGGCAGACCTATCAGAATTACACCAGACTTCTCACCAGAGACAATGAAAGCTAGAAGATCCTGGGCAGACCTCATACAGACCCTAAGAGAATGCAAATGCCAGCCCAGGCAACTATACCCAGCAAAACTCTCAATCACTATAGAGGGAGAAACCAAGATATTCCATGATAAAACCAAATTTGCACAATATCTGTCCACAAATCCAGCCCTATAAAGGATAATAGATGGAAAATGCAAACACAAGGAGGGAAACTACACCCTAGAAAAAGCAAGAAAGGATTGGGTTTCCAACAAACCCAAAAGAAGATATCCACACAAACATAAAAATAACATCAAAAACAACAGGAAGCAACAATCACTATTCTTTAATATCTCTTAACAACAATGGACTCAACTCCCCAATAAAAAGACATAGACTAACAGAAATATTTCTCATGTAAACCTTCAATTTTATCAGAAAATGTTTGTAATTCCCCTTTTAATTAATTTAGTAATGTTTTTATGTCTACCATTTTATCTGCATTATTTTCATGATAATCTTCAATTTTAATATGTCTTTCTATATATTTCCTCTATTTTATCAGAAATGTTTTCAATATAAATATTTTTATCACAAATGTTTCTAATTCCACCTTCAATTAATTTCAAGTTTTTATATCTACCATTTTATATGTAAAATCTCCCATGAAATAGTCAATTTTAACGTGGTTTTCTATATATTTCTTGAATTTTACCAGAAATGTTTTCCATGTAAATCTTCAATTTTATCTGAAAATCAAGTTAGAATTATCTTTATACCTATCACTTTATCTGTATAATTTCCATGATAATCTTTAATTTTTAACATGTTTTTCTACATATTTTTTCAATTTTATCAGAAATATTTTCCATGTAAATCTTCAAGTTTATCAGAAAATGTTTATAATTCCACTTTCGATTAACTTAGGAATACTTCTTTGCCTACCATTATTACATCTATATAAAATTTTCCATGATAATCTTGAATTTTAACATGTTTAAAATTTTTAACAGCCAAAATTTTTCTACAATTTTATCAGAAATATTTTCCATGTAAAACTTCAATTCTATCATAAAATGTTTCTATTTCATATTTCAATTAATTTAGCAATGTTTACATGTCTACCACTTTACTCTTTAATTTTCCATGAAAATTGTCGATTTTAACGTGTTTTTCTATGTATTTCTTCTATTTTATCTGAAATATTTTCCATGAAAATCTTTAATTTTATCATAAAGTGTTTTTACTTCCCTTTTCAATAAAAACAAAAACAAACAACAGCAGCAGCAAAAAGACAAAGGGAGACAACTGGAAAGTCAATGCTGAAGACAAAATTACTCCTTACAAAGTGTGTGAGAGTACGCTTTTGCTGTTAAGGGATCCTTGCTTCCTCTAAGTGTTCAGAGACTCCCCAGCAGGCTCTACTACTAAAACAAGTATGGACACACTGGGTGGACAATAAACTAGCTGCTACAAACCATGATACTACACTTGGGGCCTCAGTCTGAAGCCAGGGCTTTAGCCACAGGCACCTGTGTCCCAATGACTTTGCTCCTGGAATAGCAAGGAGGAAGAGGGCTGGTGCCCAGCCAGGTTCTACACAGCTCTAGGCCATGGGAGCTCAGAGGACAAAGGCCTGGGAGAGTTGCTCAGCACTTTAGCAAGACTTTGGGAAATAATACCGAGTTTTCTGCGAGATACCCAATTTCCTTGAGTAGGCTGTGTACACTAGAAAGCCAGATGAGGTGTGAAAGAGAAAGGGCAGGCGCCATGCTGAGTCCAGGGCAGTGGAGTCACAGCCCAGCTGGTGGCGGATCGGAGGAGTGTATGTTAAATAGCTGGTCCAAACATAACCAAGTCCAAGCACATGACAAGTGGCACCCTGTGAGGATCTGAGGGCTCCTGGCTGACATCCGTCCATATAAGCTTACTTTGGGGGTTGGGGTCTGGGGAGATGGGGTGGTGGTGGAGCTTGAGAAGTCTCAGAAGAATGCTTTTCTTGATCTGTAATCTTTCTGACAAGTACACTGATGTCTGAGTCATTTTCTGGAACTTACCATAGGGAAAAATTATTATTGTTCTTATTTTCTTAATTGGAATAGAATTGCACAGTATTCCCTCCCTTTCCTCTTTCTAGTCTCTCCTATGTGCCCCCCTTACGATGCTAGCCTAGTCCTTTGATTATTATTGTTACATACATATAGTTTCATGGCTGATTACTCTGCATTGAATAACCAAAAATAGGCTTTGGGAGAGGATAATTCTCCTAGCAGTTATTAGTTGCCTATAGTTTTTTTGTCTGGGGGAGATGACCCCAAATTTTCCCCTTTCACATTAACATATCTATTGATTTTGCACTAGTGCCAGTCTTATTTGTGCAACCACTAGAAACCTAGCCAGTTTTTAAGGGTAGTGAAGTGTTGGGTCTTAGAAAATGATCTATTACTACCACTTTGCTAGACCAGCATAATAAGTCCTCACTATAGTCTGTCTAATCTTACCCTTACACCTACAGAGAGGTGTAGCTACCACCCCTCATCAAAGACACTTCTCTTGACAGCAAACGGAGACCATCACAGAGAACCACAATTGGACACAATGAAGAGACTGCGGGGAGCCCAGCCCTGGTGGATACATTTACATCACAGCTCCTGCATCTGTGGCTCACGGAACATTGTGGAAGGAGATGGAAAGTTTGAAAGAACAAGAATACCAGAAGTCTGCTATGAAAGAGTATCTCCATGGATAGACCACGAAAGGGCATTTTCAAAGGTTCCCTCTTACCTCACTAAGGAAAGGAAGAGTTGGCTATCTTCTGGGCACAGTGGGCACAGGGGATGGGCAGCCAGGGTTTATGCTCACGCGAGTCTGTCTTTGCCCAGTCTCAGCCATGTTGTGGTTCTGCCATCTTGATAGGAACTAAGACCCTCAAGCTGCTCCTTCTGTCTCTGCCTGAGAGGTAGATAGAAGTTTGCCTGGCAACATCATCTGCACAGCTGATGAATCACTATCTCCCTGAAGGCTCACCCACCTGGATGAGCACTTGCTGGGGGGCCTGGAATAGTGAGTTGTTAGCATTTAAGCCAAAGATATTTCATCCTTTGAGACCAGAGAACATGTTGCTGAGGACTCTGCATCTTTGCCCTTTTCCTTGGCTCTCGGTTTTGTCCAAGATAAATATGGCAATGCAACAAGAATGCATGTTCCATATCTTCATATCCCAGGTAGGTAACAAGAGAATGACGGGCCCGTCAAAAGAGTGACCCCATCAGGTATTACAGTAAATAGAAACAAGATGGCCACTCCCAGTTACCAGTATATTAGAAACAGCTGCAGCCCCAACCCCATCTGTTCTTGACAGCATTTCTTCTATCTTGCTCCAGACTGTCCTGCAGGGCTTAGTGGTTCCTTTTGTCAGTCTTCTCAACAGTTGAGGCTCTGTTTGACTGCACCATACTTGAGGCACAATGCCAGTGGAAAGCAGGAAGGCAGTGAGCATTGGAATTCTGAGCTCTCCTGCATGAGAGGCATTTGTTCTTGAACTCCATTTTCTATAGGGCCAAAGCAAGAACCCAGCTGTGTTCCTGGCCTTGGGTATAAGTCAGGTTGGCCCAGTGCATCATTTCAAATAGAGAGTCTGTACCTGTCTTTGCTATCAGAATGGGGCCAGTGGTCATGTACAAGGATCAGATCGGGAGCTTGGAAGCCTGTGTCCCTGTAGCATGGGATGAGAAGTTGAGGGAAGATGAGTGACGTCCAGGGCAGGTCCTGCAGGGCCTGGTGGGGCAGCAGCCCAGGCTTTCTTATCCACACTATTCAATGGGCCTTTTCCTGGGCCCCTCACTCTCAAGTGGGCACAAGATACCTGATGATACCCACTGAGCCATCCTGGGGCCTCAAGATGCCTGATGTAGAGACAAAACCAGGCTATGTGGTCAGGGCTGCTAGCGGAAGCACAACTGAGGTCATGGGCAGACAATATCTGTCATGTGGTGCCATGGAGAGAGTGGCAGGGGAGCTTGTCATAGCGACTGGGGCCCTAGTCCCTGCCAGTGGTGGATGCCTCAGAAAATTCCACTGGGCTATGGGGGCGGATGATGACAAGAAGCAGGTGTGACTTTCTAGTCTCACTCCTAGGGTGAGAATCCTGACACTGTCACATGATGGACCTAGCAAGGCCAAAGGAGATCAGGTAGATGAGGCCTAGAGACCACAGAACCTCCAAGGGCCTCTGTGCTACAGGCTCTAGGCCACTGTTTTTGATGGCTTTTGGGGCCTCAGCCTAGCCAGGGTCTCTGTCAGGCATGCCTTAGCTGAAAGCACGTGAAACTGTGGACTTGGAGATAAGATAGTAATCAGCCTGCCTGTGGAGAGGCTTCCCTGGGCTGGGCTGACGCAAGTGTCAGGGGTGGAATCACTATCCCCCTGGGGGTTAGACACCACTGAGGCCTACGGGGAAGGGAGGAAGTGGGTTTCTGTGATTTCACCAAAGCTGTTCCTGTAGATTAAGACCTCAAAGGAGACTCCCAGGGAAACCCAGGCTCATCTTCCTGATGAGATGATATCATAGAGGTGACAGGTACCCAGCTAAGTACAGCAGGGATAGCTGAGTGGCCCTCTGACAATCACATTGACTTTTAGGAATAGGGTTTTTTTCATTGCCCCTGGCTCCGTGGACAGCAGGAGGTGTTGGGCTGCACAAAAAGGCTTTCCCCTGGAGCTGTCTGCACCGCATCTGCCTCCTTTGGACATGTCTTCACTGCCTTCATGCTTTTGTGAGCATGGGCCCAGCACCCTGCCTCAGTGGTTTTACCATCAGAGGCCTAGTTCTTCCCAACTAACTTATCTCAGACACAGCTGAGAACCCCCTCAAGGTCACCCAGGACAACAAGTTCAAGCAATCCAACCCTACTGTTCCTCTCACCTCCAACCCCATCACCCTCAGAGTGTGACCTATCTCACAGAAGACAAAGGTCATTTTTCCTCTCTTTGCATCAAACCTGGGACCCTGACACACTGCACCTTCTCCACCAGGCAGATGAGACTCTCACGGGTAGCCCTGTCCTAAGGTCTAACCTAGGGGTTGGTGTGACCTCTGGTGAGAAGGTCCTCCCTGTATAAGTCCCCTTAGGCATATTGTATTCATCTATTACCTGGTTATGTACTGACAGCTGTTCTCATCAGATATAGAGTGTCTCTGTCTGGAAAGGTCCTTCTCTGACTCTATGACTATGCTAGCTGCAACCCCACCTTCTTCAAAACACTAGTAGGAAGGTTATAGAGATGGCTCAGCTGTTAAGAGCCCTTGTTGCTTTTGCAGAGGACCAGGGTTCAGTTCTCAGCACCACATGGTAGCTCACAATCTGTAACTTTGGTTCCAGGGGAACACCCTCTTCTGGCTTCTTAGCCAGGCACATGGCACACATACATACATGCAGGCTAAATGCCATACCTATGAAGTAAATTTTAAAAGTGAGGGGAAAAAAATGAAAGGACAAATTTGAAAAGTTTTCTTTCTCCCTCCATCTCTCACTCACTCCTCAGTCCAAGGTCACCAGCTTCTACCTGTGCCACATTCTCCTCATCCTTCTAGCCCTTCCAACCATGCTATACCATCTCCTAAGCTAGTCCCTCTGTGCTACAGAGGGGCCTCTGAGCTTGTCACATTCAGTCCCGATGATTTCATCTCTTAGCACCTTGAGCCCAGCCCCTTTAAACATCAGTTTCTTCATCTGTAAAATAGAGATGATGACAGTCCTACCTCATTGGCCCACCATGAAGAATAAAACAATTAACCACGACAAGACTTCACTCTTGGCACTTTCTAAGTGCCACTCTAGAAACTTAAGACAGCCCTCAGTGCTATCTGGATCTCTCCTTCGGCATCAGAACCTCCCTTCAAGTCCGGAGGAGTCCCTCGACCCCTTCCTGATGTTTCAGGCCATCACTTTTTAAAATCACTAGTGTATATTCATAGTACAAAAGGGACAGTTATGGTGTTTTCACAAATGTAGATCACAAACCTTGCTTGTATTCCACTGTACCCTGCCATTACCTCAAGCTTCCAACACTGCTGCTGGTGGCGTTTCCTCATTACAACACAGAACTGGGAGTTTTTAAGGAGACAAACACTACGTGTAAGAGTGTTTGGTCACTACAGCCTTAAAAGTACAGGGCTCACTGACTGTTGTTTTGATTTTTCACAACAAAAGCTTGCTTCCATAAAAATTGAAATTTTTTTCCTTAATGAGGGATCACATAGCACATCAGTCTCCATGATGTTTATACTAAAAGGAACAGCAAGCAACTTGGAGAGGTCCAGAAACAAACCCTGGTCTCTAGGGCCTTGAGGATCTCTTCTGAGTTCAAGTCATTGGTAGATTTAAATCAGAGCTCCTTGCATGTTACTGAGGGTCTTGTCAAAACAAAATTCTGAAAGCAAAGAGAGTGGTGCTGACCCTGCAGGCCCAAGGACCACTAGAAGAGAAACAGAGCACTAGTCTGCCTTTCCCTCGAGGTTAAGGTCTGTTCTATCTATGGCACCTACATACAGCAATTGCTTAACATAAGTTATTTGGTTGAGCAATATCTTCTGGGCATCAAAGCCCCCTGCATACTCCCTAGGGAGATCCCCTTAAGTGTAGAGTATGCTCTGATCTGGATCCAGGAATCCAGTCTCCTAGTACCAGGTCTGCTTGACTAGACCAGGAGTATAAGAACTGTAGACAGCATCTCTTCAATCAGTCTTTGCCCCCTTGCTGTCTCACCCTTATCTTTCACCATATTTGCTCCTGCTTTGAAGACAGAAGCACCCAGTTTCCCCTGCCTCAGCATAACGTGCCGGCCTTCATCTCCTCGCACTGATCACATCATACCACAACCCGACCCAAACCTTGGTTTCTCTACCATGCCTCTGCTTCCCTGCACCCCAGCCTAGTCATCTTGAAGAAATATTTAACCAGCCTCATCACACCCATCTTTTACCAAAACTCCATCTAGCTCCCTAGTGTGTGCTGTGGCCTGGAGAAGAGGCCCGTCCCATGGAAAAGGGGCCTACTCCATCCTTCAGGGACTGTCCCCTGGCTCTCCTAGCTCCTGGTTTTCCCACTTTCTCCCCTAGCTGTGGTTTCTCAGGTCCTTTGAGAAGTTCCCATAACTGCCCCCTGTTTCCTTCCCACCTCTGCAGCCTGATCTGCAGGCCAGTTCCCACTGTATTCAAGCTCCAGGGTCGACTGGGACATAATCCCTCAATATGGCTTTCCTTCAGGGAACTGCTCTCTTCTCTCCACTTGCCCTCCCTGTTCACCCTTGTCTATGCCACCTGCTAAACCATCCCACAGCTCCCAGTAATACTGTTCTCAAAGACCACCTTTGTTCTTAGGTCCCCAAGCCTAAATGTCTGGGTTATCAGAAGGATAGCCTAGTGTTTGCAGCCATATCTCCATCAAGGGTTTTGTCTTCTGGATGTGGGCCTTAGTGCATTGCTCTACTGCACTGAGATTAGACCAATGAAAGAGTGAGCCGAACTCCTTATCCACCTGCAGGGAATAATGGTCAATGGGAAAGCTGCCTACAGATACACTGAGCTCTGGCTACCACTGGCCAGAGGACTAGCCCCACATGGAAGTTTAACCATGTGCCAGAATGTATATCAAGTTCAAGTCTGCTCTGGTGACTCTGATAGCTGTCTCCATCAGGTAGCTTGTACAGTCAGGGTCAGGCTTGTACAAGGGATGGTAGGACAAGGTTCCACTGCATAGAAAGCCCAAGCTGGCTCAGAGCCAGGCTACTTCCTCCCACAACCTGTTTCCACTCGGTCCATCTCTATGACAAAGGAAGAAGATGGCCTTTGAATAAGCAGTCTTTCTTGCCATGTTGATAATCTTGAGTACTAGAAAGTGATGAATAAGTCTGTGGTTTGCTCTGGAGGTTCCATGTCAGATAAAGTTGCCGATGCAGTCTGCCCTTCCCCCTGCCCCGCCCAGCCCCACCCCACCCCTCTTGATGAACACATATAAGGTGGAGGCTCCTGTGGCTTCTTCAGAACCCCTTGGAGGACCAGAACGAGACAATGGTTCTTGCCAGCTCTACCACCAGCACCTTCTCCACGCTGCTCCTGCTCCTGCTGCTCTTCCACTCTGGTCTCCAAGCTCCAACCAGCATGTTGAATTGCTCATCTATTGCCAAGGAGATTAAGGAGAAGCTCCCAGTGAGTAGCTGGCTGAGGTTGGCCTGATGCAGGTTGGCTCCAACAGGTGCCTCAGGCCAATAAGCCTCATGATTCTTTCTCCCTGTGTTCCCACAGAAATCTAAACTCAATGATACTGATCAACGTGCCAATCTGATGGTAAGAGCCCTGCTTTGTGGCATTCTTTGGTTCCATCTATCTCTTGCCTGGGTGACTTCAGCCGTGTCACTCTGCCCTGCCTTGCTTCCGTTTTTTGCATCTATCTTAGTGGGGTATTAAGGAAATCATCAAATGACTCTCCAAGCCTCAGTATATGCCACAGCCAGCTGCAATAATGAAAGTTACATTTTAGGATATGCAATGAGAGGACAGTGGTGGGTGAACCCTGCCGCAGGCCTCTGGCCCCACTTTCAGTGGGGATGCCGTGGACTGGCATGAGCTGCCCTCTGTGGCTGTGTCTTTTGCTTTTCTTCCTCCTCCAACACTGAGTTCGTGTTTTCCACTTCCACCAGCCCCAGACATTACCACTTGCAGTTATTTTCCTGGTTCTAGTTAGATACAATGGTTCTGCTTGGTTTTATTTGTTCGGACCTAACATGAAGTTCTTTGCAAGCATGCTGAGTGGCTACATTTCCCCTCCCTAGGAACATGTTGGGGTCCATAGGATTTTCTTCTAGGTATCTAGAAATTCTTAATTAAATTAAAGCGTTAGCTTTTGGTTTTTGGCAAGTATTTCCCTTGGCCTTTTCTAGATCTTGTCTGGAGAGATGTGTTTTCCTCAAGTACAGACAGAGCTGCCTAGATCCTTCACACAGCCCATAGGCTGTCAGGAGTTAAGACCTGGTGCTGGGGAGAAGCAGGCTCTCCCTGGTCTCCTGGTGCTGGGGAGAAGCAGGCTCTTGTCCGGGATATGCGCTAGTGTAGCCGCCTGCGGCTAAGGGAACCAGGGTCACCTGGAAGGAAAGCTGGGGCTGAAATGGAACAGGCTTGCGAGAGAGATAAAGAGCCAAGACAAGTTTTCTGATTAAGGCTCGAAGTTTAATGGCGGGCTCCAAATATAAAGGTGGGGGGTGGGGTGGGGACCCTTTCCCCAAAGGCTGGAAATTCATCTGCAGAACTGGTTCGGTTGCTCTGCAGGTGGCTAGTGCCTCTCAGGAAACTGCAGGTCCTTGAAGAGCAATGAGCAAGAGGCAAGAGTTCCACCCTAGGTGGGAAGTAGTGATCTGAAATTCCCGCTCAAAGGCTGGAGGGTGGGGGAGGGCACACACTAGCTTTTAGCCTCAGGATAAGGCTGTTTAAAGAAACCTCTAACAGCAGGTACACCTCCAAGTTCTTACCTCCATAGCTTTCACCTCCCTAGCTCTCACCTCCCCACTTCTCACCTCCTCAGCTCTCACCTCCCACTTGTTACCTCCTCAACTCTCATCTCCCCAGCTTTTATCTCACCAGATCTCACCTCCCCACTTCTCACCTCCCCAGCTCTCACCTCCCCAGCTCTCACCTTTCCAGTTCTCACCTCCTCAGCTCTCACCTCCCCAGCTCTCACCTCCCAGCTCTCACACCCCTGGGTCTTACATAAATATTCTTTGCCCTCTCAGAATGTGACCTTGCGGAGAGTGAACCTAAACAAATTCCTGGAAAGCCTAGAGAGCTTTGATGCTAAGGACAAAATCGAAATCGGCATCAAGTGCAATCTTCAGGTGTGTGAAGCTGCAGAGGGGTTTAGGGATCCCTGCAGAGGGTTAGGGATCCCTGCAGAGGGTTAGGGATTCCTGCAGAGGGTTGGGGATCCCTGCAGAGGGTTAGGGATCCCTGCAGAGGGTTTAGGGATCCCTGCAGAGGGTTTAGGGATCCCTGCAGAGGGTCAGGGAATCCCTGCAGAGGGTTAGGGATTCCTGCAGAGGGTTTAGGGATTCCTGCCTTTATCTATCCCAGCATTTTTTGGAGAGAAAAGGCTGGCCTTCTCCCTTTTAGAGAGATCTGACTGTGCCTTGGTGTCTCTCCACAGAGACTTAAGTGTTGCCTGCCTGAACCTGTGAAAGGCTCTAAGGTAAGCTGCCCTTCCCTCCACATGTCTTGCAGGTAGTACCCTTGCCCATGACTGGACTTATAGCTTGCCATGGCCCCCAGAAGCCTGCTCACATCTAATGCCTTCTTTTCCTGTTCGTCACAGCTGACAGGTGTCTCCAGTGAAAATCTGAAAGACTTTCAGGAGAAACTGAGATTCTACGTGATCCAACTTTACAATCTGCCACCAGTGCTAACCTCTAGACCACCTCAGCCCACATCTGGCTGTGTCACTTCTAACCCTGGAACTGAGGAATGTTAAAACAGAAGGAAGAGCAGCCAGAGTCTGCGTGTTCTTCACGGCCTGTGTTCAGGAGGAGCTCACATTCCTTTATGCCATCAGATGTCTTATCAATTTATCTACCTTCTGAAATTTGCAACTCTCCTTTGGCCTTACCTAATTATGTTCCTATTTTATTCCATTAAGGCTATTTATTTATGTATTTATATATTTATTTATTTATTACATTCTGCAATGTGAAGTATATCTGTTTTAGCTGAGGAAGAGTTTCTCCCTGTATTGAAAAAAAAATTCCAAGAGAGATTGGGGGCGTGTTCATTTGTCCCTCATGTTTTAAACAGGCTTTTAAACCCTTGTGGAAATAAATAACTTTGAACAAATGTGGGGTGTTTTTTTGTCCAGTTTCTTAGTTTGGCATCATCTCTGTAACAGTCCAAGAGGACACTTGTCCAGACATCACAAGTGGCCGCACAGCATGCAGCATCTATCAGATCTCTGTCTGGAAGAAATAATAGATTATTTCATCTATTCTTCACTCCAAACCAGAATGTGTGATCTCTGTTTAATGGGACTTTGGAAGTCCAGTGTGGCAAAGGAAGGCCAAGTAAATGCAGCTTCTAAGCAGTGCCCCCCTCCAGGACTTCATTCAGGCTTGGCGGCTGCGAACCCGCTGCTGAGTACTGAAATCCATTGGAATGCCTCCCTACTGGTCATGCTTAGAACTGCAGCAGTGCCCCAAACACCTCCCATAGTAGAAGTACCATTCATTCTCTGAGTTCCCATCTGGCCGTACTCTCTGAGCATGCAGGTTACTCAGACCCAGAAATCCTACTTCTTCCAGAAGTTTCCATGCCTGCCTAGGCTTCTGGCTTCTCTTGGCTGATTTAGTCTCCCTACCTTGTGCCTGACTCCAGACTGACCTTGGGATTCATGACCTATTGAGCTGGACCAAGCTTTAAAAATGCATCTTTGAGCCTTAACCCTAAATCGTTGGAAGAGGTACCTAGGGGCTTGCCTATATCCTAAGACTGTCTGATGGGACACGCCCTCACTTTTTGCTTGCGTTTCCTCACGTTTATCAATGCCATGGGGGCTCCAGCAAATAAAAGCTGTGGCTTCCCAGACCTTCCCCCTACCTTTCTTCCTACCTAAACCTTCAGCCAGTGTCAGCTCAGTCCTTCTGTAGGGTTTCTACTGTATCCCTCTGGATTGTCCAAGATGACCCATGACGGGGCTTCCTCTGAAAGAGAAGGATAGGGAGGGGCCTACAAGAAGGACAACCATATGGTGTCTTAGTTGCAGAAAACAATGTGATTGGTGGAGTCTGGGACAGCACCAAGATGGGAATCAGCCTACCAGCTGACTCTTTAGTACTGTGTGCCTCCCTGCCCAGCACCCTGAACCCTGCCTGGTGAGTCCTCTAGCCTAGGAGCCAGGCGAGACAAGAGGCCGAATGGGCCTTCTTTTTCCGTCACCAAGCTAGGGAGTAGTATCCTCCCTGATTCCTCAAGAGCACATAAAGGCAACTTTGGGTACTGACATCAGATCCTGGGGCTCATTCCCCTTTATTTTTCTTTTCTAGCTTTATCTCTTTAGGTTTCAAGTGAGGAACAGCCCAGTTGTTGAAAATGTAGGAGGAAGTGGGTAGCTTATCTGCCACTAGCTCAGAAACGCATTCTTCTATGTACCTCTACCAGATAAACTTTTAAATTCCCAAAGAAATAAATCTCTCCTCTCCCAGCCTCCATTCCTCCTCTTTCCCAGCACTTGGGATGCTCAGAAGACAGAGAAGTGAGAGATATCCCTGCAGTTCTTGAAATGACCACTAGAGGAAGATATGCTCGAGTCTTAGGGTTCACCTAGGTGCTGGGAATGTGGGGGCGGAGATGAGTCTAATATGTTCAGTTAATTTAGAGTCTAGCCTAGATTGCCCAGTTCTCTTGGGTATCCACTTTACCCACTTGCCTTCACTCATGAACGTTGTGCCTGGCCCTATTTCCATCATATCTGAGACAGCATCTGTGCTTTACTTCATGCCTAGGCTGAGTCATAGCTTAGCCTCAGCCCCGCCTCTGTCCGTGGTCCTGCTACCTGCTCTCCTGTCCATCCATGCTTCCCCAATAACGAATCCACATAGGGCTCAGAGTCAGTGGTGAGCTGAGACCACCATACTGGCTCATGGAACTAATTGTCAACGTTTAAAAAGAAATTCCAGAACTGGGCAAGGTGGTAGATTAGAAGCTGGATGTGCACACATAGATGACAACTAGATTAAAAACACAATAGCTCTATTCATATATGAAAGGAAATATTTTTAAAGAAAACAGAAGTAAGCCGAGATGGGAGTTTCTCCATGAAGGGGCCAAACCACTGGTATCAGCCACAACTCTGCCCCTGCTGGCCAACTCAATTTAAGTATAGGTGTCCACCTCAGGAGCTGGAAAGACGGGGTCCAGGCTCTGGAAATGCAACCAGAGGTTGGATAAGGTGTGCACAGATTTTGGCTGGTGCAACCCAGAGACCCGAGGCTGAAGACCAGGAGATATTGCCAGAGAAGACACTGCCTGTGAGCCACACTGGACTGTGAGAGTGTGCTGTGGGACCTGGTGTGATGCCCTGACGGTGCACAAAGGTAAGCTCATATGTGTGGGCCTCATACATCTCAAAATCCAATCTTCAAAATGCCAGAGGTAAAGTTGTAGCCTGCAGCTGCAGGCCCCAGAGCAGGGAATTCTGACGGAGTGGACTTTAGTGGTGGAGGTATATCTCTTCTGGAAGGACACTGTGACTTAACTTGTTTGAACTACTGAGACTAGCAGCCACCTCCCCACATGTGGAGACTGAGATGTCCACAGTACTTATTTCTGCAGAAGTTTCTCTGCTCCTCGGAACTCACACCTGCGTCTTTTCTCTTTTCGTTCTTAACTTATTACCTCCTTCTTCCTGTCTCCATTTCCTCCAAGCTTCTATTTCCCCAGTTACATATTGATACCCTTAGCTCTAACAGAAATGATAAACCATTCTTTCCCCAGACACAAAAATGTTGTGTCTAAACCTTACCAGAGGCACCCCAAAGTGCACAAATATCTTCTATAAATCCAACACCAGGACAGCAGTTAAGTCTTGAATGTTACCACAGTTGTCTCCTACCTTAATTACAGCAGGTATAAACGACTCACTTAAAATAAAGCAAGCAAGCAAGAGGAGTAGGGAAAGCAGGGGACCATAAAAAGGGGACAGATCTACCCTAACAGATGCATAGACACAACAGGAAGATCACAAAAGCTATGAGACTGCAACCCGTTACAGCACAATCGCTAGCTCACAACTCAACCTAAGGAAAAGGAAAGAGCCGAAATACTAGAAGATTGCAGAGCCCGGCTTCATAAAGGATAAATAACCATATAATCCCCCCACCCCTGCTGCCTAGAGCAGCAAAGAAGTCAATTAAGAACTGAAATAAAAAGCAGTCAAGTAAAAGTGATCATTAACTCACGGGAGAAATTCAAAACCAGGAGAAAAAGCAGATCCACCCAGGAAACCGAGATGCTAAAGAAAGAACCAAACAGACATTTTTAAAATTGAAAGAATAAATCAAATTTAAAAGGACAGCGCATGGACTGGCTCAGTGGGTGGAGGCACTTTGTGTGCAGGTCCAATAACCCAAGTTTGATCCCTGGACTCCACCCACAAGGTGACAGGAGAGAACTGACATACTTGCACTGTGGTACTCATGCACCTGTATTCACACAACACACACACACACGCACACACACACACACACACACACACAACCAACAAAATGTTTGCAAACTGAATTCAAGAACACATTAAGAAGATCATAATCATGACCAGATTAGTTTCATGGATGCAAGTTTGGTTAGCATGCACAGATCAATCAATACAGTACACTCCACAAATAGACTTAAGAACAGAAATCGCACTACCATCTCAGTGGGTACAGAAAAGGCATTTGGCAAAGTTTAACGTGCCTTCATGACAAAAGTCCCAAAGTAATTTAGAAGGCATATACCACAACATAATAAATACTACATATGGCAAGCCTATAGTTAACAATATACGAAACAGGCAAAAACTGAGAGCCTTTCTTTAAAACCTAGAACAGGATAAGGGTATCCACTTTCTCCACTTATATTCACTATTGGGCTTTGAGTCTTTGCCAAAGCAATAGACAAAGAAAAAAAAAACAACAGATATAATTACAGAATAAAATCAGATTATCCTTATCTGCAGATGACATGAATATGTTTAAAAGACCTTAGAGTTTCCAACAAAAAATCCTTAGGTTTGACAAAATGTTCTCAGCAAAGTTTCAGAACCCAAATCTTCATACAAAGTTTGTAACTCTTTCATATATTAATAACAACTTTTATGAGAAAGGAACTAGAAATACTCACCATTCACAGTAGCTTCAAAATTTAAAATATCTAGAAAGGATATTAAACCTAGCCGAAGAGATGATAGGATTCTATGATAAAAACTTTAAGACTGAAATTATTGGCAGGAAGAATATTGTAAAAATGGTTATATTGCCCCCACTCAAAAAATTGTCTACAGATTCAATGTAATTTTCAACAAAATTCCAGTAACATTTTTCACAGGAACAGAAGAAAAAAATCCTAAAGTTCTTATACCCCAAGTAGCTTAGAGAGTCCCAGGCAGAAAGAATAGTGCTAGAAGTATCATAATATCTGACCTCAAAATATACTGCAAAGCCATAGTGACAAATGCAGCATTAAACAGATATGTCAGTCAATGGGGCAGAATAGAGGGCCCAACAATAAACCCACACAGTTACCCTCATCTAATTTTTGACAAAGGCATTAAAAGGTACCTGGGGATGGAGAGAAACAGACTTCAAACCACATACAGAATAATAGAAGTAGACCTTTATCTCCCATGGTACACAAAAATTGATTTAAAAATGAATCTAAGACTTGAATATGAAGCGCTGAAACTGACAGAAACATAGGCACGAGCAAGAACACTTCAAGGGACTCCAGCAGCACAGGAACTAACCCTAAAGACTGACAAACAGCATCCATGAAATACAAGGGTTCTACGCAGTCAAATAACTCAACAATATGGAGAGACAGAATAATAGAAAACTTTAACTGACAGGGGGTTAAGATCTACCACACACCAAAAACTGAAAAAAATTGAACACCAAACCTCCACATCTTCAGAGCACAAATGAAAGGCTGAGGTGAATAGGCAGTTCTCAGAGAAGAAACAGATGGCCAATAAATATTTGAAAAAATTACACACACATATTTATCTAAATTAAGACTATTTTGGGATTCCATCTCACTCAGCTAGAATAGGGTGTGTGCATGCACATATGTGCACCCCCACGCGCGCGCGCGCGCGCGCGCACACACACACACACACACACACACACACACACGCACGCACGCACGCATACACAAATGGTGGTCAGTGTGTGGAGAAAGAGAACCCCTTACGTATTGCTTACTTAGTTGGGCGTATATACTGGTACAACCATTATGGAAATCAATATAGAATTCTATCATGACCCAAAAGTAGACCCACCATATGCTCAGTTTTGCATCTAAAAGACTCTAATTCCTATCACGGAGACACTTGAACAATCATGTTTTTTGCTGTATTCTTCGAAGTAGCCAGGAAATGGAACCAGCCTAGATGCCCATCAACAGATGTCTAGATAAAGGAAACGCCATTTACATAGTGGAGTTTTATACAGTAACAAAGAAAAATGAAATCATGGGATTTCCGGGGGGGGGATCAAACTGGAAATGATTATATTTAAGAGAAGTAACCCAGACTTAGAAAAACAAGTATCACATACTTTCTCTCTGATGGAGGTCCTATATTAAAATTTTTATGCACGTGTCTCTATGTAGGTGTGGTCATAGGTCCTGGAAGTAGAAGGACCATGAGAGGAGAAACAGAGGTCCTAAGAGAGGTGAGGTGGGGAGTGGGGTTTCAAAAAAAGTATGTTTGAAATTGCATAATGAAATCCATCACCTTGCATGCTATATTTTTAAACTCTAAAAAAAAAAAAAAGATAACGGTCAGGCAATGCTCAGTTATCTGCACATGATATTAGTCTTAGGGGTAGAATTTACAAGCATGCAAATCAAGAAGCATTCTTTGCATTAGTTTGCTTCTCTGTTGTGCTAAAGTACTGAGCAAAAGCACCTTGTGAAGGAAAGGGTTTCTTTCAGCTTACAACTCAGTCTAGCATCAAGGGAAGCCAAAGCAAGACTCCAAGGCAGGAGGTGAAGCTGAAGACAAGGAGTGCTGCTTACTGGCTTGCTCAGTTCGCATTCTTACACAGCTCCCGACCATCGGCCCACCCACCGTGGACGGGGCCCTCCCATATTAATCATTAAACAAGAAAACCCCCTTCAGACATGCCCACAGGCCAGTCTGACAGAGGTATTTCTTCAACTGAGATTCTGTCTTCCAGGTGACTCTATTTGTGTCAAGTTGACAAAAACCCAGTTGGCACACCTCCCGGCAGTCTCTCCCTGGAAATCTGCTTTACTTTCCCAGCTGTGGGAGCCTCCCTCACCAGAAGTGGGGCAGCAGTCCATTTTCTCTTGCCTAGCCATCTCACTGACAGATGTACTTCTTAGAGCTCCAGTCCCATGGCTGTGAACTCATGGCTTCTCTAGCCGAAGGTCACTGTATTTCCACAGTGCCTTGTGTTTTCCTGTGTACATTGACTAAGTGCCTATGTGGGAGGCTCTGTACTGGTCGTGTGGATTTGATAGTGAACTAAACAGAGAGAGCTTGAGAGGCAGGGTGTGCTTTAGATTGGATGGTTGTGAAAGTCTCTCCAAGGAAGCTGACATACAGGTGGAGACCTAAATGACAAGAAAGTGCCAGCTGTGTGACAATCAGAGGGGGAAAAACATCTATGGGCAGCAGGAGCGATGGCCAGGTACCACAATGTGCTCAGAGCACTCATGGGACAGAAGGATCCTGGAACGAGAGCAATGTCTGCTACTTTCCCAAGCTCTGAGTTGGACACTGGGGTGGCCCAGGTCTCTGTTGCTACAGAAACATACAATAAGCAGAAGTTAGTGTCTGGGTCAAGAGTAAGGAGAGAGGTCAGAAACACAAGACACGTTGCAGGCAGGGAGCGGAAGAAGGAGGTGACATCCCTGAAGTGGGATTGAGCCTCCTCAGACATCCTGTGGAATGTCCTAGAATTGTCCAGTCTGTACCTATGGCCAGCTAGAGTCAGAAATGACCACTGACCTGTCTTACTTAGCTTTACCTGTGACCTCAAACCTCAGACCCTGTCTGGGGACAACACAGCCTTGCCCAAACACAGCCCTAGGTTGGAATCTAGAATCAAGTTGTGGTTGGTTCCTGATAGGATTTGGAGGAATATTTATGTGCTTTGGACTTTGACTGTGTAACCCTAAACACTTGTGTGATGGTATTTGCTAGTGGAGTCTTGAAAAAGAAATAAAGTGTAAGGGGCTCATAAATAAAGGACACTGGGCTAAAGAGGTTGCTCAGCAGCCAAGAGCGTGGACTGGTCTTTAGGTGGCTCACAACTGCTTATAGCTTCATTTCCAAGGGATCTAGTGCCCTCTTTTGGCTCTAAGACACACAGAAGCCCGCCCCAACACACACAACCTCCATACACATAGCTTAAAACATGTCTTTTTTTTTTAAAGGACTCCTAGAAGGCCCTAGAGTCCCCTTTCCATGTGAGGACACAGCGTGACAGCTGTCTGTGAACTGGGGGTGGAAGGCTAACAAGCAACTGAGCCTATTGGTTCCTTCTCTTCAGGCTTCTCAGCTTCTAGAACTATAGACAATCCCTGCTCTGTATAATTTCTTGTTATAACACTCCAGGGGGACAGGTCCTTTGTCATGCCCAGCCACTGACAAGATCCAACATCGCCAAGGAGCTGGTGGCTTGCAGTTGTCATGGCCCCCAGACTGTACTGGGTCAGTAAATCCGAAGGGCAGCAGAGGGCAGCAACACTCCATGGTAGATCCTAGAGGACTGGCTGATAAGGCCACCTCATCAGAAGTGTTCCTTCTAGAGAGTAGGTCGCGTGGCCACTAGCAATTTCACTTAGTTTTTATCTTAATTTTACAAGTACAGCTTTTCATCAGGAGGGCAAAATAGGAAGCAGATCTTTTCTTTACCTAAAAAGATGTGGGACCTCAGAAGAATGAATCAAGGAGAAATTTCCAGAAAGGCAAGTAGCTAAGGAAGAGAACCTGGCTAAATTCACTCCACAAATTGAAACTCCCCAGACAAAGAAAGATTCTTTCCTCCCTGGGTTGAAATACCATTTGAATCAGTTCCTGGGGACCTCCATAGCTTCTACCATGCAGAGGCAGGGTTAATGAGATATAGCTTAGCATCTACAGGAGCCTCCTGGCTCTGTCCAGTTAGCAGGCAAAATGTAGGGAAGGGGAGTCAGTACAGAATGAAGAGGATGGATGGAAGTTTTTCTCAGGTGCTTTCCACTAGGAGGGATGCTCAGAGCTCACTCATGATGTAGAACTCCACCAGGCAATGGATGGGCAAGATACAGGGAGGAGTCAGACAGTTCTGAGTGGTAAAGGCATAGATGTCTAATAGTGTAGGGTGAATTAAGCCCAGGAGAGTCTGAGCAGTCAAACCACTCAGTGTGACCCAGGTGGAGGCAGGACCCCTTCTGGCCTCAGCTGGTCCCTTCACCTCATTCGGACTTCCCTACTCCCAGAACAACCCGACCAGTATGACAACCATTGGAGATAACAAAACTGAATGACCAAGAGGCCTGGGGCGTGGCGGATGTAGAGATGTGGATGGTTAGGATGGGACCTTGAAGATACTGAATTTTACAGCAATAGGAAAGGGCCAGGGCAGAGAGGGAGAAAGCTGTGGGTAGAAGCAGAGGGTAGTCCTGAAGGGAAAGGGTTCCAGGGTCTGGGATGGTGAGAGAACACGGAGGCGAGGGACACCCAGGCTGACAGAGGGAGTTCTCATGGGATGAATGGGGCTACTTTCTCCTTCAAAAACTTGAAGTTGGGCTCACAGCTGTGGGTGTGTATTTGGGTAAAGACATTGTCTTCCTGGAGTGAAAAGGGACACAGAGAATCCCCACAAGGCCTGAAGTTGTCTAGGATTGCCCCTGTTGTGACAGTGGAGAGAGCCTGAGGCACAGAGAACAGAGAAGTCCAGACAGTGGGATTCGTGAGCTTCTGAAGCACTAAGCTGAAGTGTGTCTGCTGCTGCCACCGAGACACAGGAGCCCTTCCTTCGGCCCGGGGTCCCCGAGGGCACGCGTTCCCACTGATGCCCTGTGCTACCACACGCTTCAAGTTGTAGCATGAGTGTGCACCTGTCAGTCTATCCCTCTGCACTCACAGAAGCACCCCCGTACATACTTTCCCATTCTTTTCTGTCCCCCTTTCCTACTTCCCTGCCTTCCCCCACACCAGAGCTTAGACTCCTCTGTGATTTCCTCTGTGCCCCCAAATCCTGCTACATGCCTCTGAGAGATAGTGTGTATTAATTCACTGCAGTCCTTCCAGTCACAGTCACTCAGACCTTCCTCTGTTTCTCACACAGCTTCTGGAGACCCCAGACTCACCTTCTACTTCCAGCCTGGGTGGTACAGACACTATTCCACTCCTGGGCACTCTCTAATCCCCAAGGTGTATAGACTCTTAGTTTTGGAACTTTGTATCTTCCCTCTCAGATGGCAGCCTTCAACTCTGACTGCTGGGATGCCCTCCTGTAGATGCTCCAGCCTGGCCCTCCTAGGAGTGCCCAGACATGTCCTAGAGACCAATCTAGGCAGCACAGACAACTGATGTGGAGACAGGTGCCTCTATGAGCAGGGAGTTGGGGACATGCCAGAAAGGAGGCTAGACACTAACCCTTCACTTCTGGCACCAGAATATAGGTTTCCCTTCTTCCCCCCTCCTCTGATCATATAGTGTAACATATTTGTATCCTGGTCCCATACACTGGGGTGAGCGTGCTAATAAAAATATTACACAGCCAGTCCAATGAGAAGGCTTGGTGGCACTTGTGGCCAGACATGACCACCAGAATTTGATTTCTAGGACTTTAACAGTGAGTTAGCCAGGTGGTGGTGGTGGTGGTGGCAGCGGCGGCGGCGGCGGCGGCGGCGCATGCCTGTAACCCCAGCACTTGGGAGGCAGAGGCAGGCAGATTTCTGAGTTCGAGGCCAGCCTTGTCTACAGAGTGAGTTCTAGGACAGGCAGGGGTATACAGAGAAACCATGTCTCAAAAAAAAAAAAAACACACAAAAACCAACAACAACAGCAGCAGCAACAACAACAACAAAACAGTGGGTTAAAGCACTTGCCACCAAACCTGATGACTGAAATCTATCCTGGGTACTCATGGTGGAAAGGGGGGAACTATCTTCTGACTCCTACACACAAGCCATGCATACGATCACCCAAACAACTGAATATTTAAAATAATCATAGTAAATAGACAGTCACTGCTAGACCTTGGAGTTACTATTGGTGGTGAATCCAGAGGGGTGGCGAGCCACCTGGACCAAGCAATATTGCCAAATTTAATATTCCTGCTCTCCTCAGGCAGACAAGAGTCAGGCTGCTTATTCCTAGAAGGTGTGACCCTGGCTCCTGGCCACATAGAACTATCTCCTCCTAGCTAGGATAGAGGGCAGGAATAGGGAAGACAGTCTTGTGTCCTAATTGACTCTTTACAGGAAACTGGGTATAACTCAGCTACCCTGTAGTTCACCCAGATCCCTGCACAGGGTACTGTACCCTGGTCTCCCGGCTGCCTTTGCCCCTTGAGGGTATGCATGGGAACGTCAGGAGGCACTAGAGCAGGTCTGCATGGGGATTAAACTTCTCCATCAGAGGTAGTTTAATTTACCTCACTTTTGTGTAGAATGTTGACCTGCACAGACCCTGGGCGAAGATTCTCTTTGACAGTTTGGGAAACTGAGGCTGGAAAGGAGGGCCTCCCAACTAGTCCGAACAGGAAACCTAAGCAGAAAATCTTCATACACTTAGCTCTCAGCTAATATTTAAGAAGCACCTCAAGGTCCCAGTCTCCAGGCATTTCTGCAGTGACCTGCAGAGGTCTCCATCCCCTCATGAAGAGGAAGGTTGGGCACGGAGAAGGAAAGTGGTTTTGAAGCACACTGGCCAGGTCTGAAGACAGGTCTGAGTCCGGCAGCTCTGCATCCAGGACCAGGGAGGCTGAGGCTTCCTGCAGGGGAATATGAGGGACTTGGTAGCACCCTTGCTGGGATGTAGCAGACTGGGGGTGTGGAAATGCGTGCGTGTGTGAGTGTGTGTGTGTGTGTGTGTGTGTGTGTGTGTGTGTGTGTGTGTGTGTGTGTGTGTGTTAAGGAAGTAGTAGTGAGGAGCTGGTGGTCCTAGGGGTGGGAGTCTCCAAGGACTTCTCCCTGCCACCTGCAGACAGGCACTCTGAGGACCCTCTCAGTTTATGGTCCCCTTTTATGACTTCTTTTTGCCCTTCAGCTGGAGTTGGAGTGGTACATGCAGGCCTTACCCATGTGAGGGATCATAGGGACTCCGGGAGGTGTTGAGAAAGGACATGGGCAGCTGCTGTGTATGTATGTATGTATGTATTGGGCAGGGGGCATTATCCAGAGGCAAAGATCCTGGAACAATGTTTAAGACCAGAGCCTTCTCCAGAGAGGCAATCGACATACCCGACCAGACAGGGTCTCCAGGAGAGAGTGAAGGAGCCGGGTAGACCCAAACCACCCTATGAATGGCTCCTTCTAGGACCCTGTCCTGATGAAAATATAAAGCAGCAACCACTGCTTTGACTATGACCGTCAGCTCCTGAAGCTGGCAGGTGTCGGAGCCAAGCAAGGGTCTGCAACTCCCGCATACCCTGGGTAGGAAGAAGGGCCCTCAGCTCTCCAGGAGGTTGTGATGGCTTCTCTCCTCATTTCTCCTTTGATTTTGTTGCATGCACTCCCAACGATTCTTTCAAGGGGCGCAATTAAACACAGTGTCCCTTCTGGGTGCCTGATGACCTCTCAGTGGGAGATAAGTCTTGGGGCATAGATTTAGGGGTGGGACGCATTCCTAACCACGGAGGGAGAATCTTGGGTAGAGAAGCCCAGGCAGTGGAGGGATTCTGCTTTCAGGGGTTGTGTGCCCACAGAACTTACCTGCCTGTGCGGGATTAGCATAGTTTCTAGGTTCTGGGGAGACAGCAAAGAAGCCCTAAGAACAAGAAATAAAGCCAGTGAAGGGGCTTTATTACACTTGGTCTGTTCTCAAAAGCTGGCATCCCATCACAATTCACTCCACGGTACTAGAACACCCCAGGATCTCCCATGGGCCTTAAATGCTGGGTCCAATAATTGACCAAGCCTTCTGGGGCGTTATTCGCTTTTTCTTTTCCTCACCCAGACTAGTCTGGCTGGCACCCCAAATGTTACTGCTAGCCTATATTTTCCCCACCGAAGCAAATAATCCCTAACCTGTCTGGCTGTCCTGGGCCTTGAGCTCCACAGACAGACACTGTCCTTCTCTGTCTGTCCCGCACCCACTGCCCTCAAGGCCTTCCTATAACTTGTTTTATTCTCATTTCGTGGCTTTCCTTATGGCTGTTATGTTTGGTTTTATGCCTATCTTCATTGGCACTCTTAACCACATGCCTAGAAGTCTAGGTCTGGTTGTCCCTGTCCTATGCCCCATGGGGCCACAGACACAAACTCTCTGAGAGCTAGGACCATATTACATATCCTTGTGGAGGCTTGGCTGAATGGATGCTGCCCTCAGGACCTCCCAGATTCGTCAGAACTCACCAGTGCCAGGGACCTGAGGATACCCAGGCAGCTGAGACAGAACTAGAAGGACATTTGGCCTTTTAAAATATACTGGGGTGGGTCAAAGACAGAGAATGTGGGTGGGGTCATCCTGGAGTGGAGACACAGAAGGCTAGAGTTGTGGCTCTACGTGTCTAGGGTAGCAGGGAGCGGGTAGGACCACTTTCTCAGCAACGTACAAGCCATCCAGGGTGTCGAGCTGTACTGTGGCCCTCAAAGTGGGGCAAGACTCCACAAAATTTGTCTCTGGGTAGAGGCCATCTCTCTACTTCACTACATCTATCCAGAAAGATGCTCCCAGAGGCTGGGACAGGACAAGGCACAACAGTCCTTGAACATTACAGAAGTTCTTGGTCTTCTTCCAAGTTAGGACTTCCCCAGGATGGGGAAGGTGTCAGAATACTGCCTCCCCCTGGGAAAGTCTTTCTATAAACTTTCCTAAGACAGACACAGTATCCATCAAGTGAATGATGTAATGGAGCCTTCGGAGGGGTACTTTCCTGGGATATTCCAGAATTCATGGTGACTGAGTAGGGAGACAAGAGTCCAAGTCTGGGGTACAGCAATATCTAGATAGAGGGCAGAATCTGCTAGGAAAATTCTATAACTCTAAGATGTCCCTGGGACAGTCACAGGCCACTCCTGCCTTCCCACCAATAGAGCTGCCCTGCTGGACAAGAGTGTTAAGTCCACCATTTTCTGGGCTAAGCAGGTGGCCAGAATTTTCTATGTGGCCCATCCACCCCCCCCCCCCAGGGCAGTAGAAAGCATCCATGTATGGGACTAGGCATGAGTTCAGACCCTAGCTCTGCCAACATCCTTCCTGTTTTGGACTGAGCTGCAAGTGGTCTCTTAGATCTCAGACTCCATTGAGGACGAAGACCTCCCTAAACAATGTTTGTCATCAGGATGGGTCAGACCATCTTAAATGCTCATGTGTCTGTCCCATGCAATGTGAGGGACTTTGGGGCCCATTTCCTTCCCCCTGGTGATGACTTCCTCTTGTGATAAAGATCCAGGGGCAGCCACATGCTTCTGGTTTCCCCAGGGCCCATGTCAAGGGACACTCCCAGGAAACTCCTTCCAGAGAGTTCTCTCCTGGCCTTATAGGCTGGGAGGCCAAGAGGGGTCACTCCACCCTTTTGGTCCCCACCTCCACCCTGCCACAGCCCCACTGAGGCCATTGAGTCAGCAAGACTGTCTGATGCTATTGCCGCTTCTTTCCATGCGTGCAATCTAGGAATGCCTGCCTGGGTCACCACCTCCACCCTGATGTCATCTTTCTAGGAGAAAGATTCATATCTACCCACAAACTTCATCCCCCAGCCCTTAGAATCCTGCCCTATAGGCGACAGCTTTGGCACCTGTAGACCATATCCATGACGTGAATCTTGACTCTGTGGCCTCTGCTTTCCTCTTAGCCACCATCCTGCCACATGCTTGGGCTAAGATGAATGTCTTTAGTTCTTCAACATGGCCATTCTGTGGTCTTCAGTCTTCCTTCCTAAATGACTCTGAGGCCTCGTCCTGAGTTCCACCTGTTATCTGACCATGGAAAGCCCTTGCTTTTGTCCGATTTCATCAGTCCACTGAATCAGCTTCTTGGGCCCTAAAGCATGTTGTTTGGCATAGGGGCCTTCTCTTATATCAAGAGGGCACCGCCAGAAGCCCAAGGACTCTCACAAAGCAAGCAAAGTAAGTGCGGCTCACGTTAGATGCACCCTTACATAAAACTTTCTCTACCCTGACATGTTCCTGTGAGTACACATATATCCAACACCACCAGCATACACACATGACTAAAGAGATACACATATGTATCCCCATGGCCTCAAATTTCCTGTATAGGCAGACTTGGGCTGGATCCCTTGTGCAAACACAAACTCGTGCCGGTTTTCTCCAAAAATGATTGTGAAAATCAAACACTCATTAGCCCCTTGAGAGCATGCAGCTTTTCCAGAAGCAGTTCCTAATTCCACAGAAAACTTCTGGAGTAGGAGGTGGGCTGGAGCAAGGCCTGTGCAGCAAGCCTAAGAGAACTTGCTAGAGAAGCCGGGGGTCCCTATACCCAGTACCTGCCAGCTACTATGTTATGGGCATCCCACAGACCCCAGGTCCCCCCTAGTGGTACAGACAGCAGTACTATGTCCTTTTTAAATGGCAGGCTGCTCTTAAAAGGGCAAAGAGGCTCACATATCTCAAAGGAATAGTCACTTGGAAAAGGGGGGTGAGCAGAATCAGCAGTCAAACTGGGGTGGCCTTACCTGCCCCAGTCAGAAGCTCTAGCGATGCTGTGAATTTTTAGGATTGAACATGCCTTTTTAAATGGGATTTATAACTGGGGTTACAGCAGTCAGTTGGGATGGTACCATAAGAGAACATGGTATAGTCTGCCTGGCTTCCATACCCATCGATGCCATTCCCACTGCTCCCAAGGTGGCAGGGGTCAGGGTGGGGCTCTGCTGGGCAGAATTTGCCCAGGACTCTGTTTCCTCAGTGGGAGTCTGTGGAGACCATTATAGAAATGTGCCATTAGGCTGGACCTTGTCTAATTAGATCGTGAGATGGACCTAAGAAGCGCTTATCTCAGAAGAAGGCTGGAAAGAGAACAGACCGGGGTTGGAATGAGCCACCAGAATAGGTATAGCTTGCCCAAAGGCCTCCAGGAATAGCAGGTGCTATGGAAGCAAGAGCCCCACTCAGTATCTCCCAAACCCCGCCCCAGCCACTCCAAGTCAGGAAGTCCAAATATGCCTGAAGGCCCCTCAAAAGAAGAGAGGCTAGCCAGAGGCTGGGTCAGACTGTCCAGGCAGGGTGGGAGAGGCCCTTAAAGCAGCTCCCAGGTGGGCTGCCAGTTCTTGGAAGGGCTTATTAATGACCACCCCCCCCCCAGGCCTGACAACCTGGGGAAAGCTTACTGGCCCCATGTATAGCTGATAAGAGCCAGGAGATTCCACAACTCAGGTAGTTCCCCCGCCCCCCTGGAGTTCTGTGGTCACCATTAATCATTTCCTCTAACTGTGTATATAAGAGCTCTTTTGCAGTGAGCCCAGTACTCAGAGAGAAAGGCTAAGGTCCTGAGGAGGAGGATGTGGCTGCAGAATTTACTTTTCCTGGGCATTGTGGTCTACAGCTTCTCAGCACCCACTCGCTCACCCATCCCTGTCACCCGGCCTTGGAAGCATGTAGAGGCCATCAAAGAAGCCCTGAGCCTCCTGAATGATACGCCTGTTACAGTGGTGAGTGAGGGAGAGAGCTGGGCTGTCCCCAGGTCACCCATTGGCCCTTGTCTTGCCCTGCCTGGCAGCTTGGTAACACAGCACTTCCCTTTTACAGAATGAAGAGGTAGAAGTCGTCTCTAATGAGTTCTCTGCCAAGGTAAGCTGCTTCTCTTTGGTGGAGGTTCCTGGGTCGTCCTGCAGGACTGCTTTACATAGCCCCCTTGCAAGGCTTTCTACACTCCCCTGTCGGTGGCTGCTAGGGGGAGGGGGCAGAGTCTGGGTAGTCAGGATCTCTTTATCCATTCCTCTGTAGCAGTCACGTGCCCTCTTTTATCGTCCATAGCCATGCCCCTGCGGCAGTCATGTGTACTCTTTTATCAAGTGAGCAATAAGTTTGGGCAGAGCCAGCTTTCAAAGGTCAGAGATTTTCAGGGGTTGACGGGAGCGTGAGAGTCACTTTATGAGTTGGCCTTGTTGCCTTAGAGTTCTCTCTGTGCCCTGTGACCATGTAGAGAGGGTGTTGATTATACAGGGGCATAGAGGGGGGCTTCTGGAAGAGTGCTTGCCCACACAGAGGTTTGGGCTCTGGCTATCTCCTTTTCTAGAATGGCAGCAAGTAGCCTTCGCTTACAAAATTGGGGGGTGGGGGTGGAACTGGGAACCTCTTGAGGTACCAGGCTATAGATGTGGCTGTGCTAGCTTAGGGTGGCCTGGACCAGGCAGGGAGAAGGGCAGTGGTCAGGGCAGTGCTATGACTAGCCCCAGCCCATGTCCCTTGGTGGGAATAGAAGGGAGTGAGGAGAAGTCAGCTTGAATTCTATGGGCACTTGGCCTTTCCTTATCAACACGTGGATGTTTCTCACAGAAGCTAACATGTATGCAGACCCGCCTGAAGGTATACGAGCAGGGTCTACGGGGCAATTTCACCAAACTCAAGGGTGCCTTGAACATGACAGCCAGCTACTTCAAGACGTACTGCCCCCCAACCCCGGTGAGTACCCAGCATCAGGGCCGAGGGTCTTAGTCTGGGAGGCAGGGACCGGCAACGGGAGTCTTCTGGCTGTAGCTGTTCAGGGTCCCAGTAAGTGGTTTCTGTGTCATTAGCTGTATCACAGGAGCCCTTCAAGGTCCATAGCTCCTATTCATCCATAGATGAGCTAAGGAACAGCAGAGAGCCTACTGCTCTCCCCAAGAGGAGCCACCGGCCCATGTCATACATGCCATTGTCAGTCATGAAGTCAGAGGTGAGGCAAACCCAAGGAAGTTCAGGGCCTGCCCAAGCCCAGAGGAGCCAAGAGCCAGCACCCAGGTGCCACTTCCTGGCAGGACTTTCCTGTAAGGATGCCTGTGTTCCACCGATACAAGGAGGAGGCTCCTAGAACGGGCAGACACCCCAAACATTCCTATTTTCTTTCCTCATCCAAGACAGTGAGTGAGTCTTGCATCTTTTTAGAGGTGAGGAGATGCCTCAGGCTGGTCGCTTGCCTCTCAGCAGGAACCAAAGAGACAGCCCAACCAATCTGAAGACCTGAGACAGTCCTTCTGTTAGGGCACAGTCCCTGGAAGCCATCGGCAGAGCTGTGCACGTCTTAGGCAGCACATGGGCAGCTAGAGTGTCACCTGATCCTTGTGAATGGGCTTCTGGCCTCTGCGCTCTCAGAAGCAGCAGAGATACACAGCTACCTCCCCACATCATCCACTTACCTGGACTCAAGTGCTATCGTTTTTGTTTTGTTTTTCTATCCCCTCCAGGAAGATGACTGTGAAATACAAGTCATCACATTTAAGGATTTCATAGACAACCTTAAAAACTTTCTGATTGATATCCCCTTTGAATGCTGAAAACCAGTCCAAAAATGAGGAGGCCCAGGCCAGCTCTGCATCCAGCTTCTCAGACTGCTACTTTTGTGCCTGCGTAATGAGCCAGGAACTCAGGATTTCTGCCTTAAAGGGACCAAGAGATGGAGCACAGCCACAGTGGGGGGCAGTATAGCCCTCTGAAAATGGTGACTCAGACCGGACAGCTGAAAACAAACAAGAGATAATTTCTACTGATAGGGACGAGTAATATTTATTTATATATTTATATATATATTTAAAATATTTATTTATTTATTTAATTTTTCAACTCTATTTATTGAGGATGTCTTACCAGAATAATAAATTATTAAAACTTTTGTTTGTACAGTTATCTGGTTTATTTTTAAGAGAGGAGAAATTTGGGCATAGGTGGAGTCTGGGGTCTATTGGGGTGGGGTATTGATGAGGGTCAATGCTGTCGTGACCAAAGGGAAGTGGGACCAGGGCCTGGGTCCAACATCAGCCCGGGTGCAGGATCCACATGCCTTGGTGGAACTTCTGGGGTGCTCAAGAGCTTCTGCCCCAGAGGAAGGACTCTGGGTTCACCAGGAAGTTGAAGTAACTAGTTCACAGACCTGGCCCAGAGAAAGGGTGTTATCCTTTCTAGGAACTAAGGGAATTCTGGGATTGGTGGTCAGTGTCTAAACAAGTGACTCCTAGCATTCAGCAAAACTATTGTCCCGTTTTGAGATCATAGACCCTGTGATCATAGACTATTCTGCTCTCACACTTGGGGCCTCAACAACTCTTAAAGTAAATCAGCAAATAGACTAACTGTTCGGAGAAAAAGAAACTAAACCACAGGGGTCAGAACTCAGCATATTTACCCTACTTTCCCACAAATAGGTGATCTTAATCTATAGCAGTCAGAACGACAGTATGGTGTATGTTGGGGCATAGCTTGAAGGTGGCACTTTTCTTAACTGGTTTTTATTTTGAATTTAATTTTGACTGTCATGGGTATTTTCCACTAAAATCCATGGCCTCGGGGCTGAGAAATGTTGTTATACTCTGTCTTTGTTTGACAACCAAGCAGAAGGTCTCCCATATTTATTACCCTGGGTCCTTCCTGAGGACCATCAGGAAGTGTGAGTGTGTTCTCAAAGCTGGGGGTTGGGCAGTGGGACCAGCCTTTTTGCAGGTGGCCTGGGGAAGCTGGCTGTCTGCAGTGAAGGCTCTCACAGGTGCTAGGATGCAATGGTTGTGCACTGCTCCCTGTGTGCCAGCCTGCACACATGATGGCTTGTCTCAGTGTCACATAGACACCTACCTCAGGCAAAAGACCACACCACCATCTGCAAATAAAAATTTTTTAGAGCAAGCTGAATTTTAGCAAAGAGAAGAATCCATGGGCTGTGGCAAGATACTAAAATGCATAAAAAGCACATCTTACCCAACGATAAGGTCCCCTCTGTCTTCTTCCAAAGCCATGTGGAACTGAGAAGCTACACTGGAACTTCCTTAGGCTCCTGTGTGTATAGATATATGTGCCCTTCCACTGAAACCCTGTCAAGCAAGCCAAGCTCACATTTCCTGTGAGTCACCTCTAACACTCTGTTCCTGACTTTGGTGCTCTGGGGGTCAGGAAGCCATTGTTCCCCAATGAAGGCAGCCACCATGACTCCCCAGAAAAATCACGTGGCTCCCTGTACTGAGATCCAGCAGGAACTGTCTGTCTGCTGACCAGAAGACATACCACGTACGTCTGATTTTCCACTAATGTCCACACATGCCTGTGGCCCGTCCTGGCCGGTTTCTCTTGTTTGCAGAAGTACTACATTAGACTCCAGAACACCAGTGAGATAAGAAGAGTTTAACTTCTGTGGCCTTCTGGCCATAGCTGAAAGGGGAAAGAAGGATTGCCTCAGTCAGCAAAGAGTGGAGATATGAATGAGAAATGCCAAGGATTCAAGAACCAAACCCCTGGCCCAGTCAGTAGATGAACTCTACTGCTCACACTTGGTCAGGTGTCCAAGTGTGGAACACACTGGAACATACTTGGTCAGGTGTCCAACTTTGCTAGGCTCTCCAGCCACTGTCCCAGCATAGCCCCCAGATGCAAGGGGAAATGAAAGCATCTATTTTATCCACTGCATATCTGCAGGGCCCACAAGCCTCCCATGGGAGAATCAGGGTAGGGACTTTGGTCCAGGGCTCCATCAGACCAGGGTGAGCAGGACTGGGTGAAGAATGGTGTCTGTTAACATTCTGCTGTGCAGACCTCCCATGCCCAGTGCCCCTGTTTGAGGGGCTCAGCTATGGAAAGTTGACAAAGGACTTCACCTCCACCCTGAAGAAATTGTCTAATAAATATGACATGCAGGACCCACACATACCAAAGCTTTATAAGAACATGAAACTCCTTTCAGAAACCTGCACAAAGCTGGAAGTAAGTTGCTGTTGGCTTCTAGGGGAACCTGAGACTTCCTTTGCTTAGACTGCAGCCAGGGGTTCTGTGAGGCTGAGGGCTTTGTCTGAACACTACTTGCCTCCTCCAAGATGGGAGATTCAAGCCATACAGTTATCCGTTGAGATTATCTCCAAGTTAAAGAAATCTTCTCATTAACAGGGTTGGAGGATGGGGAGTAGAAAGTATGAGGGGTGGAGAGTCAACTCAAAGGCCCATCAGGGGATCTCTGTCTATGTCCTCTTCGGAACCTTTTCTAAGCATCCCCAGGGTCCGTGAGGGTCAAGTCAACGAGAGCTCAAATAGACTGGTGACTGACTCTGCTGGAAAAAGAAAAGCCTGTCCAAGCCTGTTTCAGGTTGCTATACCCTTGGGGCCTTTTCTGGGACAAGGAGCCCCTTGGGGAGCTTATAATGTGAGGAGAGCTGTAGCTGAGAGGAGCACATGGAGACATGACTGAACTGTGCATTCTTTGTGTTCTACTTGCATAGTCCCATGAACTCCTGTCTGCTCACCCTCAGGACCTTTTCTGGGACAGCACTGGGACCCACATTGTCTCACATCGTTTGCTTCGCAGCTCTTTATGGTCATCAGATTCTAGGTCTCAGTGTTGTAGGTGACACCATGCTCTTGTTCTGACAGAGCAGGAAGGTCTCCCTGAGTTTCTTCCTAGGAGGCAGGACCTTACCAGACCCTGTGTTTAGGAAGACATGTTTCCTTTGTTTTTGTTTGTTTATATGTTTGTTTTCTGCTGCAAAAAAAGATGACTTTAACTGTGTGTTTCCTCAGCCTTCAGATCCACCAGAGGATGTACTGCTGAGCAAAGTGATTTATTCAATTCAAGAAATTTAAGGAAAGCCTTAAAAAGAGATGTCATCTCCTTAGGAGGATGAGAATCATTTTAGAAGATCAAGGGCTTTTCCTGGCATTGGAGCTGAAGGAAATGGATGGGAAGCATCTCAGAAATTATTTACAGTGGGCATGGGGAAGGGGTTGGAGTCCTGCACTACGTGGAGAGACAAAGCTGTGGGTGGGCCATAGTGTGGAGAACCTGAGGCCACACATCTGTAACGGATCTATCTCTGCTTCAGTAAAGCCTGGGCATGAAAATAGAGCCTGTCTGGGGCCTCATGGGTGGGGGGGGGGAGAGCTCCATCATGAAGCACTTCACCTGGAGTCTTCCACACAAGAAATAATCCTTTGACTGCCTCCTGTTCCCTCATCTGATCCAAACACCATCTTTTCCCAGAGCTCCTTTCCAGGTCCACCAATACCTACTCTCTTCCAAGACCTAAGCGCTGAAACACCAGGCTTCAATTACTTCCTTGATTAGTCTCTACTACAGCTCCTGGGCAGCTCCACGGATCCACCCCAGCCTGTCCCTTGGCCCACAGTGGGGCTAGGAGAACTCTCCAGCTGCCTACTGAAGAGCAAGCACAGTGCGGGGCTTGGGCAGGAAGGATGTCCACAGAGCTCAGGGTCCTTACAATCCCATCTCTACCAGCACCAGAAGAGGGTCATCAAATCCCCATGTAAGGCCCCTCATCTGGCCTGTATAACTCTTCACAACACTTCCTGGGTGTCTGGCATGACAACACATCTCTGACTCTTATCCCCTAATCCCCATAGCCAGTTTTGTTTAGGTCCTGAAGTGCTGGCAGCCAGGACTCCCAAGTTCTGACCTCCACCTTCAATACTAACCCCACCCTAATCATTTGAACAATCCACTGAGGATGCCTGGGTTGGCCTACAATTCAAACAGCTTCCCGTAAAGCAAAGCTCTGAGGCCAGAGCCTCAACAATCCAGAATGGATAAGGCTCTACTTATCCTGAAGTGTAATTAGTTATGATACAATACCTGCTTACCGACAGGCTGCAGCCAGCTATGTAGGCCATCCACACACCTGCCATCCTTGCCAAAGGACTCTGGGCCATAATTTCTCATCTCTATCTTGAGATGATAGAGTCCATAGAGTCCAAAGATCAGAAATGTGCTCATGAAAAGTTGCCTCGGTATTTCAGAAGACAGGGGTACAAGCCTGTGTCTCTGGGTCAGGCATTGGTGGCTGCTGCAGGGCCAGGGATCTCTTGGTATGGTTCCTTGGTATGGTTGTGAGCTCTTGAGTGCACAGTCCATGTTCCTTTATAACCGGCAGCCGAGTCTGGGTAGGGCTGCAGAGACATCTTTCCAGGAGGACCGGTGCCTTCACTTCATTTACTTCCTATCAATTGGTGGGTGGGCTCCCTGATTTTGAACTCCTGATGAAGCCTGAGGCATCTGTAGTGGACTTGGAGACTTACATGTAGGTCCTTATCACTTTCACTACTTGTTATGTGACCTTGGATGAATCCCTTAGGCACTTAGTCACAGAGCCCACAAAGGTAGAATGAACTTCAGCACTGGAGCTACACCTCAACCTGAGCATAATGGCTTCGGTCAAGCTAAATAGCTGCAGAGCATCTGACTCTCTCAGGAGACACTAAGGTCAGAAAGGCTAACAGCACTGTGGGTGGATAGTGGAGCTGAGAAGGGCCCAGGCGCAAAGGGTATGGACTAGTCCTTAAAGATACCAGATAGTCACTCACGAAGAGACAAGCTTGGCAGTGAGATCTCTTGAATTTTCTTTGCACCAGTTTTCCCTCTAGGTGGACTCAGCCATGGTCTTGGGGTGTGTGCAGGGGCTACATGCATACAGGTACTGTTTCTGAGAACAGCAGGCCTGAGTCCACAGCAGTTGGGACCCCCCTTGACCCGACATTGTCTGGGTCAAGCCCTGGGCATTTCCTTTCTCTAATAGGCCAGGGCCAGAATGAAATTGTAGCTACTATAGGCAGCACTCAGGAGTAGACCTGGCCTTGAAAAGGCAAGTTTGGTTTCTCTGAGCCCATCTTGAGCCCAGGAGGGACAGCAGAGTTGGCTGGCTGAGAGAGAGATTCATCCACTTATCATGACTTTCTAGAATACAGGAATAGTTCACTCATCCTGGAGGCCTCATGTGTCATCCTCACAGTTAGTTACAGGACTCTAAGAAATTCAGGAAAGAAGACACAGAAGCCTTTCTCATGTCGGGCCTTGAGACCTGAACCAGCCCATAGGCAACCCCATGTAGTCTTTGAACACCCATGATATGGTCACATGGTATGGCCTCAAGGAGGTAAAACAGGAGGTAAGATTCACCCACAAGAAGGGGAAATCCATCAGTTTATGGTACAGAATGACAGACACTATAATGGCTAATCTTGGTTGTCAACACATCTGGGAAAGTGGGACCTCAACTTCTCTTAGTTTGCCTGTGGGCATATCTGTGGGATATTTTCTCCATTGCCAGTTGATGTAGGAGGCGCCATCCCAGATATACAATGCCAACTCCTATATAGGTTAGCCCAGGCTGTATAAAATGGTAACTGAACAAGCCAATAAGCTATGTTCTTCCATAGTCTCTGCTTCATTCCTGCCTTGGCTTCCTTCAATGATAGAACCTGATGTAATCTGAAAACCAAATAAACTCCTTTTCCTGCCAGGTTGGTTTATCACAGCAACAGAACACAAAGTAGAACAGACACCAAGCTAACATGGTAGCTAGGAGGTGCTGCTGTGCAGGGCCCACAGTGGTGCCCATGCTTAAAGCGACCCCACAAAGGCCAAGAGATGGAACTGGGACAATGTGTGAGGGGTGGGAGGAGACCTTTCTCTATGGGGAGAGAAACTATGTCCAAGGTCAATGGACATCACTGGCTCATAGTACATTTGCATCGTCAATGTCCCTTTATAGCATCTGAGGAATCCCTAAATTACAATGGATAATGTAGCAGGTCCTATCAAAGGGCTAGGGCAGTGCAAGATGCCACTCAGCCTAGATACAGAAAAGGGATGTTAATAGGTTCTTCATTGGTAGGCATTCTTGTAGTGCTCCTAGAGGTGGCAGGATGTCATTTGGCATCCTTACCCCCCTATATACACAGAATCTTAGGTGCAGATGGCTATAAATGTGTAGGACTGACTCTGGAAACCACATATGCTGTGTTCCTGAGCCCTTCTTATGGGTCCTGACTGGCTTCGTGCATAAATGTTTGCTGGCCTGGTCTGTATGATGAAAGTAGATGACAGGGAATGGGAGATGGCTTAGTGGGAAGTGGTTTGCCGTACAAGCATGAGGACCCGAGTTTAGATCCCCAGTACTCATGGAATAGGCTGGATGTGGCAGTGGGAACTTTAGACTCAATACCAGGAGGCAGAGACCGGAGAATTTTAGGGACTCTTGATACTATAACCAATCATATAGCTTCAGGTTCAATGAATTACTCTGTCTCAAAAAAAAAAAAAAAGATATAGAGAGACAGAGGAAGATATCTGATTCCACTTCTGGCCCTTACTTGAGAGTGTGTGTGTGTGTGTGTGTGTGTGTGTGCGCGAGAGCACATGCCAGTCATTATAGACCCAGTAGCTCCTGACTTGGAACCTTCCATGCTGTTATAGCGAAGAAATACTGAGTTAATTTTGTTCTCTAGCCTCATATTTCTCATATGGGCAGTAGGGCACAAGCAGGAAAGGAGGGGCCCCAGCCCCGCCCAGGCCCTGCAGTGGCTGAGGGAGTCCCCGAGCAATCACAGGGAGGCCCCATGCTCATGGCACGAAGGTCTGCTGAGGAGCAGAGTGGGCAGCCCCTAGGACAGGGACTTGGCCCAGGCGAGTCCTTGAACCTACATTCTCTGGAAGCTCCCCACCTTCACACCTCAGAGAGGTGGGGACTTCCTCAGAGTAACATAGGAGGTGAGCCAGACGGAATTATTAGCCTTCGAGGGCCTTCAGAAGGACTGTGCTGGGTGCAGACCTCACCCTCACAAACAGCTGACCAATTTCCCTGCCGTGAAGAGACCCTGAGACCTGAGCTACCCGGAAAGCTGCAGCTTCAGGGTTATTTTTCACTGTGGTTTGAGACATGAAGAGTGAGACAGGTTTCGAGTTGCTACCACTGATGTTATCTGTCACCTGCTCTGTCAACCTGCAATGATCAACTGTGACCCTTTCCCTTTCCCTTTGCTCAAGGGATGATGAGTAGCCCAGGGCCTACTCTCAAGGGCACCCAGGCCTCATTCGGGGGAAAGCCAACCTGCTTCCTACTGCTTTATTTTTATTATCATTGCACAATATGTAAAATATACACAATTTAGACTTTTCACAAATATCCATACACATAGACCCAACATTCAGAGAGTAGAACATTTCCCAGTAAGCACAAAGACTATCCACCATCCCACCATGAAATAGTTCTGGCCATTCTCGAGCTTCATTTCAGCAGAAGGCTGTGCTCATATTGTCTTTTTCCTCTGAACTCTAACTGCCATGCACTATTCTATTCCACAACTATCCCACAACTTACTTAATTTTAAATTTTTTACACTTACTTATTTCATGTGGGAGAAGTATGTGTGTGCCACTGTACGCATACAGTGCTCAGAGACAATGTGTGGGTCCTAGGTATCGAACTCAGCTCTTCAGCCTTGGTGGCAAGCACCTTTACCTGCTGAGCTATCCTACCAGGCTGGACTATTTCACAGTTGATGTCTCCATTTAGTATTGATGAAAAGTTAGCCTGTTTCCAGCTAGGGCTAATAACAAAGTCTCCTTTATTATTAGCATTCTGTATGTGTGTTTTGGTCCTCGCTGTTTTTATTTCTTTTGAAAATGCTGACTTTGGTGTAGAACTTCCAGTCGCAGGATATGCATATTGTTGGCTTAATGGGGGGGCACTAAACATTTTTCCAAGGGAGACATTTATAAACAAGATTTCTGGCTAGATACAGCTTACCCTCCTCCAACACTGGGTGTCCTCTCCTTTTTACAGGAAGCTTCACAAGCACCCTTACCATCACTGGGAATATTCCACTGTCCACCCTCATGCAGTGGTCAACATTCTGACAATTCCAACTGTCACAAAATAAAACAGTCTGACTGAGCCCTGACCCCTGCTCCTGGAGTCACAGACCTATCCTGGGAAGCAAGACTTACTGGTGCAAGACTTACTGGTGCAAGACTTACTGGTGCAAGACTTACTGGTGCAAGACTTACTGGTGCAAGACTTACTGGTGCAAGATTTACTGGTGCAAGTGAGATACGAACACTGTCTAGAGGCAAATTAGATGGTTTATGATTTGCTAATGCCCCCACCCATCTCATGGCTTAGAATTTGCTACCTTCATTCCTGGGGTCTCCTTTTAGGGACTTGAATAGGTTCATATGGAGTCCCTTGACTTGGATATTAGTGATCTCCTGAGGCTTTGTGTGGTCTTTATTCATGAAACTCAGACCTCAGAGCCTTTGGGAGACTCCAGGAAACACGTCCTGCTTCTATCCAATGTAGAGAGACCAGGCCAAGAGACAGAGCCCCAGGACACATGCCTGTGTTCTTCCTGGAAGCCTAGTGGTCACAGTCTCCTGCTAGTGCCCTGCCATGGCCTGTCACATGTTCCTTTCCTCAGCCTCTTTCACTTCTGCCTGCTCCTCTCTGTCTTTATGGCTTTACCCTGACCCACCTCACACATGCAGACACCCAGCATTCCACAAACTCATCTCTTCCTCTGTTCTCTACAGCTGCCACTCATAAATTCATCCTGAAAGTATATTTAGAGTGCCTGTTGGCTGTCAGGGACTGTGGCAGGCACTGTGGGACTCTCAATGGTGGAGGTGGTCACATCTTAGGGGACTGTCACTTGTGTCACTCTGACACAAGACACTGCTCTCCTACTCTGCCCCCACACTTTCCCTCACACCAGGCCTGAGTCCCAGGAACAGAAGCCAGACACAGTTCTGCTCACCTGTCTGTCTGCCTGGAATGCACCCCAGCCAAGTAGCTGACATCTGACTCCCAACGAGACAGAGTAAGAAGATCCAGAGAGGTGGGAGATGTCCCACATGATACCTTTTCTTCAACATCCATTCTGGAGCTTCTTCCTGGTCCCTGAGGTGCACTGAGGATAGGGGGTTTCTACCCTATCCCTCAGATCCAAGGAGGCCCTTCCCCTTCTGGGTCCCAGATGTGGCTACTTTCCAGTGATGAAGTAAGCCTTTGTTTCCTCTGATTCGAAGAAACACTCACAGATCTTAGGGAAATGGTGCAGGAGAAGTCATCTGAAGCTTTCAAGGTTTAGAAAATGCTCTTTGGGTTGACAAGATGGCTCAGCAGGCAAAGGTGCTTGCTACCAAGAATGATGACTTGAAATTGGTTCCCCAGGATCCATGTGGTGGAAGAAGACAAGGTTGTCTTTGACCTCCACATTCACACTTCAGCATGAGAACACACATGTGTGCACACACACACATGCACAGAGAAAGAGACAGAGAGACAGAGACAGAGGGGAGAGGAAATACACTTTAAAAGGTTTTTTAAAAAAGAAATGAAACGGTCCTTGGGGCAAAGGCTCCCGGGATCTCTAAAAAGGCACTCAGAGCATGGGCAGGATGCTGTCATCCGTGTGAAAGGTGAGCCAGGAGGATGCTCTGGCCTGGGCCCACAGGAGCTAGCTCTTTTTCCCACTTGGTGGATTTGGGAACCACCTCAAAGGAAGCAGCAGGATGGAGAGAAACCCAGGTCTTTGGCAATCTCTCATACTTCCTCCAGCCCAGAAGCTGGGACAGCCCCGAGCTCTCAGGCTAAAGATCTTGGCACTTGCCCAGCCTTTTCTTCTAGCCAGGGCGAGGTCATGTGCAGGGAGGGGTGATCAGAGAGATGGTGATTGCTACTAGCTCCAAGTCAGAAATGACATAACAGCAACATAACTCACAGTCCCCTTTCTCCCCACACCCTTTGAAAGCCTGGCTTCCAGTTCAGGTCCCTTCCCCCACTGGGTTCTGCCCAGGCTGGTTCTGTTGGTCTTTTCAAGCCCTAAACTGAAGTAGACGGTTCTGCACTCCATCAAGCCTGAGACAGGGCTGTGGGTCTGATAGACAGTAGCACACCTGTCATGAATTGAACTCCTCCTTAAAGTGCATCCCAACCAGTGGAGAAATCAGAGGGAACTAAGCACTTCCAGTTGTGCCTAGGCCATGGCTACTCCAAAGGTTCCTATGCCTGTGGGCACCATGGACAGACACTGGAGCTCTGGGAGCAAACTGAAGGGCCACAATCTAGGCTAATATGAGTCCCCATGGTGGGAAGGAGCATCTTCCTTTAGAGCCCAGCAGGTAGAGGGCCCACCAATCACAGGGAACCAGATGATGGTTATCAGAGGTCCATGACAGTGAATGAGAAACAGATAAGGCTTAGGGCTCCCGGCAGGAACAGCTAGATGGACAGATAGAACAGTAGAAAGCTAAGTTGGAAGGGTCAGATGGAGAGATCAGTTGGGAACTTGGGCGGTAACTTATCAAACAACAGAAACCTGGCTGATGAGACAGAGCGTCTGGCATGGAAGACACAGTGGAGAGGGGAGGCTCTGCAAGCAGCTGGAGTCACAGCTCCATCAAAAATGACATGGCAAGCAGGATAACTCACAGTCCCCCTTCCTCTCTATCCAGTAGAATGACCTCTCTATCTAGCCTCTGGGTTCTTTCTCTCACTGGGATAGTTTGTGGTCAGGGCATGATTAATACATAACAGTTCTGCCTCTGAATACAGAAGGCTTAAAGGTTCCCCTTTGGATACAGTGATCAGATACACTGGGAAACCCTTGAGGCCCCTTTATCCAGGTTTGTAATGCTCCCCAACAAGTACACATATATACATGTGTGCACACACATCTATGTACACACATGCATGGACACATTCATGCACACACTCATGCAGCACATACACACTAATACACACACACACACACACACACACCTCTGGGAAGGAGTGAGACTTCCCTGCTTTGAAGAGACCTTTATGTTAAATTCAGGATCCAGCTGCCTGCCTCAGGCTGGGTTCTCTGCAGACTGGACTCTAAGATGAACACTGGTGTGTTTGTGGGAAGGAAGGGATGTAGCAGTACTGAACAGAAGAGAGCCCCGTTTGCAAGGCAGTCATGACAAGTATCTCAGCTGATCCAAAGGAGAAGTCCAGATTAAGCGCAGCCTGTCAGGTTTCCCTGAGGCGGTGTGAGGAAGTCGAGCCTGTGTGTCTTCATGTTGACATGTAACTGGATGTAAGTTGCCTGAGGAAGCCTGATCTCAAATGTGGTAATTTTCTTCAGCTCAGGAAATTCCCAAGGAGGAATGGCAGCCAAAAATTGCCGTCTTCCAATAGAGCTTGTAAACATTGGCCAGCTCCTGACTCCTGAAGGGCATTCTGGGTAAGATATCCCAGCACCTATTGCAGTTTACCCCACCAGCTGTTAGGTCCACTTCTCCCCCTGCACCTGCCTCAGTCTCCCCCTTACTCTCTCTCTCTTTCTCTCTCTCTCTCTCTCTCCTTTCCATTCCTTTCCTTCCCTTCTTTTTTGTTCATTTAAGGGACAATATAAAAAATAAGATAAAAACAACACACAAAGAAACCCTAACATATGAAGCTGAACTAAACAAACAAAAGGAAAAGTGCCCAAAGGAAGACACAAGAATCAGAGACCCATTTGTTTGCATATCCAAGAACCCCCTGAAACACTAAACTGGAAGCCATAATAGAATGCAGGGGACCGTGTGCAGACCCATGCAGGCCCTGTGCATGCTGCCTCCATCTGGATGAGTTCACACGAGCGAGCTTTGATCATGTGGCTCCAGAGACCTTGCTTTCTTGACGTCTTCCACTCCTTCTGTTCTCATATGCTTTCTGCCTTCTCTTCCTCTGGGTTTCCTAAGCCCTGAGGGGAGGGATTGGATGAAAACATCCTCTTTAGGGCCAAATGTTCCAAGTTCTCTCTCTCTACATACTAAGGGGCTCTGTATTTGTTCCCATTACTTCTTTTTCTTTAAACAGTGTTATTCGGTTTTGCCCTAAGCCTCGCGGCTGTCTAGTCATTGCTTCTTGGTTACCTAAGCAGTGTTGGGTATGGGTTCCATCTTGTGGTGTGGGCCTTAAGTCAAATCAGATATTGGTTGGCCCCTCCCATAAGCTGTGCCTCCATTGCATTAGCATAGCTTACAGGCAGGACACCACTGTGGATTTAAGGGTTTGTGGCTGGCATGGTGTTTATATTTCTCTTTTGATAGCTTGCAGAGTACCTTTCTGTACCAAAGACACTGAAATATAGGCATGAAGGCTTTACATAGGCACCAGCCCAACTTCTCGTTCAATGAGTCGTGTAGCTGTTTTCAGCATGGGGGCGGGGTGGGGGGGATACTCTTGGGTCAATTTGTGGAGAGTAATCTATAGTCTTAGCAACAGCCTGGGTTGTTTGGGGATTGCCGTGGGATACTTTTGGCCAACAACTCAATTAGATGTAGCTCAATCTCAGTACTAGAAGCTTCCTTTGGTAACAAGAGATAGCCAACTGGGGCTGTCTCCCCCATTATTTGGAGATTTCATTTAGGTTGCCTTCATATATGGATATATTTTAGGAAGCGTCTACTGTATTAGGTATCCATACTCCCCTCAGTTGGTACTTACTTTTAGTTGTCTCTCCCTCTTCTCCTCATCCCTGTCTCCCTTTCCCCTCCTCATTTGGTCCTCCTGTTCCAGCCCCCATCCCTTCAATCTATTCTATGTCCTGTTCCCAATGAGATCCATCTGTCCCCCAAGTTCCAGACTCTCTTAGGCCCACTTCTTTATGTAATCCCTCTCCATAAGTCTGAGTCTCAGGGCAGAGCTGTGCACGAGTGGCTAATCCTTAACTTGCCACACTGTCACCAGTCATGATGTAAGTACTCTCACTGTCAACAGGTTTCGAGCTACCAGTGGCTTCAAAATACCCTAGCAGAAATTCAGCAATGGGATCTCACTCTCAAGTACTTAGCCCGGCACATCTGTGATGTCATTGGCCTGCTTTTGCTGGGGGAAACTGGAAAGAGGAAAATTGGCGAAAACTTAGAGCTGACCACACAACTACCATGACATCAATCAGCCTTTCCCTCTTCTACTCTCTCTTTCAACTTCCCATCAATCGTAGCACCTGTCTCCATCCCGGCAGCTTATCTGACAGCATCTGTGAGTTGATTGACCCAGGTCCACTCTCAGCTCAAGGTGAAGCTGCTAAATAGAAGTTGCTGGGGAGCCTGGGGGGAACATCTCAGTCCGTAAACTGTCAGATTTATGTAAGAATCTGAGTTCAAATCCTCAGCACCCATGTTTTACAAAAACCAAGGGAACCAAGACCACAGAGCAGTGTGATAAGAGGCCAAAGTATTTCAGATGGTTCGCCAGGGATAATCCCGTCAGGGGCTTTTCCTGCTTCTATCTCGAGGTTTTTGTTTATAACCACTGGGTTCCTAACAGCTTCCTAAGACAGTGCTTGCCTTATTGTAAGAATTGTGTCCCCCGAGGAGCCTATGATCCTGTACAATGGTGCTTCTATGTTGGTTTTCAATGATGCCTTCCATTGGCAGTTGCCCTACGTGCTATCAGACTGACAGCACGTATGCCATGCAATCTCTGATAAGCAGCAAATTGCATGGTTTTGGACTCTCGATTTCTCTGCTGATGCATTATGTAGATCAAAAACGTTGAAAGCCTCCAGACAGTGGTATTGGCTGAATCCCTGCAGAGGAAGGCAAAGCTGTTGAGGGATGGACAGATCCACTGAGCTTTTCCTGAGGCTCTGATATATGGAGAAGGGTCATGCTCAGCAGAGCAGTAATAGCCTAGGGCCAGGGTCTTGGGACTTTTTCCCTGATGCCTTGATAAATGAAAAGGTAACTGTATTCTTTCTGTAAAGCCAGGAATGTGCTTGGACAGGGTTAGTAATAGCCTGTAGTCAAGGCCTTATAAAGAGCCCAACTGCCAGGCAGTAGTGGCACACACCTGTAATCCCAGCACTCTGGGAGGCAGAGACAGGCAGATTTCTGAGTTCGAGGCCAACCTGGTCTACAGAGTGAGTTCCAGGACATCCAAGGCTATACAGAGAAACCCTGTCTCGAAAAAACCAAATCCAAAAAGAGTCCAACTCTTCCTACCATGTGGGGCTGTGGTTATTGGTTCCAAAGCTGCTCTGTGCTTCATGTGTAATCTTTTTGAGATGCCCTGTGTTCCCCTGTGCAACATTGTATGGCGTAGTCCCATTGTATGATAGTTTCTGCTGACTTTGTCCCATTCCTCCTCTGGAAATAGTATATAAGATGCTGTACTCTCTAATAAGGTTGATTGGCATGAGACAGAGCTTGTACAGGACCTCCTGATCTCAAACTTATCCTCTCTCCCAGGTCCTGTCACTGAAGAAAAACATGTTGGTACAAGTCTCAAACCTATGTGTGGAATGTGTGTTTATTCTTGTAAAAATGACTCATTGACTCTTCCAGGTTACGGGAGGACAGAGATCGTCAACTAACAGCCAAATATCTTATTGATCTCTTCAAGATCTACATGTACGTGTGAATGTGTGCATGAACCTCATTCGTCAGAATTAAGGGATCACTCATGAACCCATAGGTGTGAAACAGGAGGAAAGTTTGGGTGTCATGGAATGGATAATGTGGGGCTTGTGTGACTCATACTACCTCTAATCTTGCGATATAGAGTACAAAATATACCATTTCTAGCTTATGATCAATCAACTGTTGCTGGATTCATTGGGTCTGAGAGGAACCAGCCATAAGTAATTCTTGCATGGATATTTCATCAGGCTTTCTAAATTTATTATAGCTCAGAAGTCTGACAGGAACTGTTTTCCAAAATAGATGTGGATGCTTTTCAGCACAGAATTAGTTGTCTTTGTGGCCTACGTTGTTCTGTCCTCCTATAATCTGAAAGGGTCGATGAGCCAGTTTTACAAAAATAAATTCACATTTCAGATGTGGGTTTGAGACCTGAACCAGTAGGTCCTTTTTCAGTAATAGACAGGTCCTGGGAGAGAGAACCAGGGGATCAGAAGGTAAAAAGACAGACAAGTTTAGGATCAGAAGCCCTTGTATAAGTTATGTCTTATGCCAATCAAGCTTATTTGAGTCATGACCTGAAAAAACACTATAGACCTTCCCTGCCCAAGTACCCACCCCAAAGTGGCAGGATTTTATGAAACTGTCAGGTATATGGGTCAGAATAACAACCCCAGGACTATAATAAGTTACATCTGCAACCCCAGAAGGCATGCCATAGATATTCTTTCTTCAGGAAGGGAATCACAGAATGTCATAACTTGCCACATACTTCCTGAGAAATTTCCTGGACCCATGATCATGAGCTCTACGCTGCTTATTGGTGTGGCTGGCTCTGATGCCCACAGGGCTCATCTCCTGGAGCGTCTATGCCTTGCCATGGCCCTGGAGTTTATCTGACTGGTCTAATGTTATTGGTAGGTTAGACCAGTAGGATATTCTGAAGGATGTTCCAGAAAGTTCGGGCCTCTTAGAACCTTACAATGAAGGGCAAGAGAGTCAACCTTACCTTAGAAATATAAACTTCTTTGACTCAAGTGAATACAAATCATAAACAGAATGGACAGAAAAAAAGTAGCTACTGGCCCATTGCCTAAGGCCATGTTCATTCACTGTGGTAAAGACACAATATCTGGGAAGCACACTGGATACAACCATGACTACAAACTGATGAACAGGTACTAGTCTATGGTTATGGTCCAAGGTTAATCTGGATCTTGATGGTAAATTAAGTAAAATACCATGGACTCCCTTTGAGACCCTTAGCAATGTCATTGACTGCTACCAGTGCCTTCAAAATGTTATTTATTTCTTTAGTTAGAAGAGGTAGAAGTTTTGGAGGCTTCCTCTTAGCCCTTACTGTACAGGCCACACCCTGTAATGTAGAGGTTATATTAATTGTGTCATGTGTTTGCCCTATTGTATTACTGGAAGGAAGACCTGTAGACTGGTATGTGGTACTGAGTATAACTCCAGCCAGGAATCCACTTCTTAGCACACATATACACCCTGAAGTCGAACAAGTTCTATGGTCCCCATATGTCTGGCCTCCCTCCCTCCCCTCCCCCCTCTCATATGCATAGCTATGTGAATGGCCACATGTCCCCTTGGCACATTTTAGTGCCTGCTTGCCGTGGTTGTATAGGCTGGCTCCCTCATTTTGGGATAACTGGTTGCTTCTTTAATCAAGAGGTTTGGAGTCATTAGATCTGTTCAGACTGGACACTTGGCAGGGTACATTTTACTAGGATATCTGGATTGATTATCTACCCTAGTTTCATTTTTGTTGCTGTGGTTAAAAAAAAAATAAACAACCACTTTCTGTGTTGGTTACTTTTCTATGTCTGTGACAAGATACCATGCTGAAGGCAACTTATGGAAGAAAGGGTTTATTAGGAGTTTACAGTTTCAGAGGATTACATTCCATGACCCTCACAGCAGGGACCATGGCGGACAAGCATGGCATTGGGGCAGTAGCCAAGAGCTTACATCTCTCTCCACAAGCCCCAGGCAGAGAGAGAGCTAACTGGGAATGGCAGAGGCTTCCAAAACCTCAAAGCTCGTCCTCCAATAAGGCCACGCCTTCTAATCCTTCCCTAGCAGTTCCACCAATTAGGGGCCAAGCATTCAAATATATGAGCCTATGGTGATGGTGCATTCTCATTCAAACCATCACACAACAAAAAGCAACTCAGGAAAGGAAGGGTTTTAGCTTTCAGTTCCAGATTATAGTCTATTATAGCAGGGAGCTTGAGGAAGCTGATCACATCTAGGATCAAGTGCAGAAGGGGGAGAGATGTCTAGCACTTAGCACTTAGCTCACTTTCTCTACTCTTAGACAGTTCAGGACCCAGACCCCAAGGAATGGTGCCATCCACATTCAGGGAAGTTCTTCTCATCTCAGTTAACAAAGTAAGGAGAAATGTGGACAGGTCAAACTTTAGCTAAGCAACCCTTAATGGAATTCTCTTCCCAGATGATTCTTGGTTGTATTAAATTGGAGAATAAAAATAACCATCACATCATCCACAATTGATTCTTCTGGATGCAGAGAATAAGTAGTTTGGGAGCTGGAAAGATGCTTGGTGGTTTAGAGGACCTGGGTTCAATACTCAGCATCTGCATGGTGACTCACAGTCACCCATAGCTCATAATTCTAGTTCCAGGGACCTGGTGCCTTCTTTTGACTTTCATGAGCACTAGGCATGCACATGGTGCACCATATACACCTACAGGCAAAACATGCACTCACATAAAATAAGATAAATAATTCTAATTTTAAAAAACAACTAGGGTTGGTGAGATGGCTCAGCAGTTAAGAGAACCAACTGTTCTTCCAAAGGTCCTGAGTTCAGTTCCCAGCAACCACATGGGACAAACATCTGTAATGGGATCTGATGCCCTCTTCTGGTGTGTCTTATAACAGCTATAGTGTACGAATGTATATTAAATCAATATTTAAAAAAAAAAAAACCTTAGCAGTTACTTGTTGGTCTCTATGTTTTTTTTGATGCTCAGGATGCTGTGTTCCATGGAGCATCTTCATAACTCGCTGTGAGTCAGGCCCTCTTAGCTATCATTCTGACTTTGCTATTGGTAACATGGCCACCTGATCTGTGGATCTGGGTACCACCCTCAGCAGTTATTTCAGAATCCTGTCATCCTATCACTAACAGGTGACAACAGTTCTCTGAAGACCTCTTCTATTGTAGATATTGGCCTGCAGAGGCCATTACTTCAGAGTGACATTGATGCCTTTATCTCCAGAACATTCCTTCCTGTTCTGGGTTTTTCTAAGCCATCAGACTTTTTCTGAGACTTAATTACTATATCCCCACTTGCACACTCAAGCCATGCAGTAAACTACAGCAGCTCTGGCATTTCTATGTGGCATAATGTGTGCCACCTTCCCCCACCTGCCATGCTTCCAGGAACCACTGGACCAGTGTTTGTGCCTCCTCCTTCTCCTTGGGCCTTGCTTTCCTTGAATCCTTGGAGAGTCCTCCTCTAACAATAAGTGTTTTCATTCAAATGTATATTTAACCATTGGTCCAGAATCCAGTCTAATGCATTCTCTCTCAATTATTGCTGGTACTTGATAGCTAGCATGCATGCATCTCCCTCCATGTGTGGTTCTTTTGTTTAGCTATCAATTGTGAGAGTTGGTTTTACAGGTGGTGGTGGTGGTGCACGTCTTTAGTCCCAGCACTTGGGAGGCAGAGGCAGGGGGATTTCTGAGTTTGAGGCCAGCCTGATCTACAGAGTGAGTTCCAAGACAGCCAGGACTATACAGAGAAACCCTGACTCGAAAAAAAATAAGAGTTGGTTTTAATGTCAATGTTTTTGAATCACCTGAGCTGGATCTTTACTTCAGGAATTTTTTCTGGATACCTTCACTCATGTGGGAAGAACCACTCCAAATGTAGGTGATCAGGTGGCAGTTCAGATAAAAAAAGGACACAGACCAAAACTCACTTGCCTTTAGAGTGCTCAGCTCTCCGTCTTGCCACCAAATTGATATGATTTATTATTGCTGTTGATTCCTTTACTGACATTAAAATAGTGGTTTCCAGGTTCCCTTCAGTGGCTCTCCAAAACCTCCTAGGTCTTCTACATGAGGTTGGGATTGCTAAGGTAACCAGCCTCAAAGGTTGAATAAGCCAGTAGGCATCCCTCTGTAGTTCCTGCCTCCAGCCTCTGACCTTAAATCCATACCTTGGCTTTCACCAGTGGCAGACTGCAACCAGCGAGATAATACTCCTTTCTTTCCCAAGTTGCTTTTGGTCATTATATTTATCACAGCAAATTAGACCACCAATCTGGCACATCCAATCAAGTTATGTCGACTGTAGTTATCAGCCTCATGTTCAAGAGGTGAGGTGGGATCAGAACACAGAGGCTCTGCATTATCTTTGTAAAGTAAGGGAATTCCCCTTTCAAGAGAGTTAAATAGCTTATTTCTGAAGCTGTGGGGTTTGGGAAGAGCCTTAAGATTCAAGATTTTCAGGTAGAGCAGGGCTCCCTAGACTGTGTATAAAAGCCTTATCCTTTCCCTGTGGCTGCCCTCAGTATAGGAGTATATATTTGGTAGTTTAACCACTGGAAAGCATCTATTTCTACTGTTATATCAAAATATCTGAAGATGGATATTTTGCAAAGAAAAACTTGTATCTCACAGCTTTGGGGCTTCAAGGCCAAAGAGTGCGATACTAGTGTTGGCAAGGAACCCCTAGCTGCATTACATCATGGTGGATGGAGTCTTGGCTGGAGTGTGTGCAGAGAACACGTAACAAAACAGGAACTCAGAGAGAAAAGAGATTCATGAATTAGGCTTGATGTTTTATAACAGCTCACACTTGTGAGCACAAATGACTCATTCCACAAGACCAGTAGCAAGCCTTTCCAAAGGCAGCACCACCACCCATGACCTAGTTACCTCTTAGCGGGTCTACCACCTTCAAAGACTAAACTTCCAACATCGGAAGCCATGGGTATGCACACAAATCATGTACCTAACACAAACTTGGCTATTGACAAGTCTTGGACTTAACTCTCAGCCTTTTTCTTCTCCTCTCCTGTAAGGGCCAAGAACTATTTCCCGACATTAACAAGGCCTCTCACACTTAGATTTTCATTGGCAATTGATTGCTCAGACCCCTTCATTATCTTTCTCTGAGACTCAGTTAGATTGCCAATATCATTATCCTCAGAGTAGGGAATGCCCTGTATTTCACCAACACATGTGGCCATGCATGAGCTAATGCCTCATCTTCTAACATGGGTGAAAGTTTTTTTCTTTTAATTTAATTTATTCACTTTACATCCCACTCACTACCTCACTCCTGGTCATCCCTCCCACAATTCTCCCCCCTTCTCTGAGTGTATGTGGTCCCCCTGGGTATCCCCTACCTTGGCATAGCAAGTCTCTGTGGGGCTAGGCACATCCTTTATAGTTGAAAGTTTTAACAGTTACATCAGAGGTTGTTTCACCTGCCTTTTGAGATGGGTCCTCACCGATAGCCAGATAAGGGGTGAATCCAGCTCAAGACCCCAGCATTTGTTCCTGCACCCACCTCCCCTCCCAATCATTCTTGGAACTAGATGGTATATAGATTAGGTGCTGTCGGAAGTGGACTCTGAGTCATACAGAACCTTTACCATGAAGAGCTCTTGTGGTTGGGTCCTGTGGAAAAGGAAGGCCTGAAGCAGGATTAGGAAGGAGGAGCAACTGAGCAGTCATACCATGGTCCCAGCTGGGCCATGGGAGCTGTCCTTAGGATGGTCCCTTAGAGGTTTCCAAAAGATCAGTGGGTGTGGGCTATATTAAGTAACTTTCTAAGCACAAGTCAACCCTAAGGAGGCTTGACAGCAGTGCTATCTTTAGAAGATCTCCCAATAGCTTGTTGAAATTCTTCACTCATTAAGGAAGGCCTGGGATGCCCAGTCTTGTGGGGCATTCCCAGGGCTATCTCAAAATGCCATGGACAAACCTGGCCCCTAGGCAACTGAGTCAGAAGCCCGATTGCAAGCTCTACAACGAGATTCCATTGCTTTAGGGAAACACCCCAAGTGCCTATCAACTGACAGAATAGAAGAAATATTCACATACACAGTGGGATACTACTCTGCCATCAAAAAGAAGAAATTCTGCCATTTATAGCATAGATAGAACTAGGCATCATCATGGCCAATGAAATACACAAGCCACAGGAAGACAAATGCTACTGGGTCTCATCCATATGTGGAATCTACAAATATGGATCTCATAGATGCTGAGAGTGCTACTGGGTTTCAAGAGGCTGCCATGGAGGAAGAAGGGTAGGCCAATGGGACCAAATTACACTCTGACAGGAGTGAGGTGCTCTAGGGCATTGTTGTGCTGTAGAGCAACTGCAGAAGACACCTGTGGGGCACTCATTTGAAAATGCTAGAATGGATTTTGAAAGCTTACCGGTATGAGAAGGGATGCCCGTTTGAGAAGATGGATACACTTTGCCCAATTTACATAATGCAGATGTGTGTTAAACATGGCATGGTAACCCCATTGACATGTGCAACTTTTAAGTTTTGTGTATCCATTAAACAAAAACAACCTCAAACCAAGAAAAAGACTCCATTACTTTAAGTTTCATTCCTTTGGGATGAGACCCTCATTCCTCCACTCTCAGGCATGCAGCACCTAAAGGGAAATGGCTTTGGGAGGGAGAGTCGTCTTCTTGGAGATGGTGAGTATACCTGTGGTGGAACGCCTTGCAAGGAGCCATTCATTCATCCATTCATTCATTCCAAATGTTCTATTGAGAACTTGACAGGGATAGGTTGAAGTCAGATCAGAAAATTCTGGACCAACAGTTCGTGGTTAAGATGGCTCTAAGACAAAGAAGGCCAAGCAGAGACATGTCTTGAGATACGACTTGTCTGAAATGCTGCTCGTGAGGTGGCAGGTTTCGCAAGTTAAGAAAGATCAGGGACACTGATCCGAGGGTGAAAGTCAGACTGTGACTTTTAGAGTGTCAACCTGAGCCCTCCAGAACAGGAAAACAGAAGGGACCAACCCTAGCCCAAGAAATGTGCTAACCTAGAAGTTGAACAGAGAAGGGGGAAGCTGCAGAAGAAGCTGTAAGAGCTGGTCCCCGAGGACAATGAGAACCAGTCTGGGCATCCTAGAAGAGGTGAGGTCTCCATGGAAACGCCCCTCATCCTGGAGGGAACGGTTCAGTGCGAGGGTGAGGTGGCATCTGCTGGTCGGGGAGTCTTCTGGCAGGTGGGAGACATGGGGAGGTGATGTGGGTACAGGCCTCGATACTTCAGGCTTGATTTGGGGGCCTTGGATTGGCTGGATATAGACAGAATTCCAAGAAGGACAACCACAGGCCTACAGGTCATATTGCTGTCCTGCACCGAGCTCCACCCAGGGCCTCACTAGAGTGGATAGGAACAGGTCCAGATGACAGCTCATGCCTGGGTTTCCCCGAAGGGACAAGTCTGACAGGTCCACCAGTCCATTCTGGCAGCTCCTAGTTCCCAGGCAGGACTACATCTATTTGTTTCTAAGACTTTTCTATCAGGCTGTGCTGTTTCCTACAGGAAACCCCAGCCCTGGGCAAACAGACCCCTACTTCCTGACTAAAGCCTCCAGAATTTGGGCCAGAGGCCAGGGTGGGGCAGGTCACTGAGTCAGGATAGTGGTTTTCTAGCTTCCCCAGCTTATATCCCCAGACATGTTCACTATCCTGCATGATGACCCTGACAGAAGTGGGGAGCTGAAGTCCGGAGTCACTGGAATGACTTCCGTTATTTCTTTAAGACTCACCACAGTCATGTGAGTGAAAGAAAGAAAGAAAGAAAGAAAGAAAGAAAGAAAGAAAGAAAGAAAGAAAGAAAGAAAGAAAGAAAGAAAGAAAGAAAAAGGAAAGAAGGAGTGAAGAAGAAGGGCATGACCCCATCTCACAGATGACATAATCAAAGCTGTGAGCAGAGATGTATGACCTCACCGGGATAACACACCCAGAGAGTGGCGGGAATGAGACCTGACCTGAGGCCTCTGAAGCGCATCAGGTGCTGTCTGACCCACTCCTGCCACTCAGCGCAGATCAGTAGGATATGACACTGAAAGGAATGCAGAGCCCTGAGGCATTGTATTGCTGCCAGCTAGATGCTGCGGCCACCTGTTGTACAGACTTGAGCTCGCGCTCTTCCTGTCACCCTCCCCCACCCAGGCTGCCTCTTCAAAACCTCGGATCTCAGCCCTCTAGGCCTTCACTCAGCCTGGAGATGGGAGGCCCCTCATACCTGCCAGTGTGGTAGAGCCCATTTTATCAATGGAAAGACTAAGAGAAGGGGGAGGGGAGCCAGGGGTAGACCATACACGGATCTGATACTGCCACGACCCTGTGTAACCCCTATATGTCCATGCATGAGCACTCAAGGGACAGAAGGTTGATTCTTGACCACTTGAGAGGACAAGAGTGAGTGTGGGGCAGCCCCAGCTTAAGGGCCTCCAGAGGGGATCTCCTCTCCTAGCTCTCCACAGGAAACATATGGGGCTGCTGGCCAACCTCTGAGGTCTGGGCATCCCCAGGGAGAAACAGCAGATGGGGTGCTGGCTAGCCTCTGTTCTCTAGCCTCTGCCTTCTTCCCATTCTTCCCATCTCCAGAGCATGCCTTCCTGTTGCTTTGAAAAAGTCACACAACTGACTGGTTAGCTGAGGCCTTTGTCCCATGACTTCTGGGACCATAGGATACAGTGCTCTCCACACAGGAGCCTCTGGATCACCTGGGGACAGCTTGGCAGCCCAGCAGCTGGTCGCATGGATCCTCTGAAGACCCAACCACATATCTACTCACTAAACACTGAGCACCTGCTGTGCTTAAGGTGTCGTTCTGGGCTCTGGGACAAGGTAGAAAACAAGACCAAGTCTCTGCTCTCTTCCCCTTCTTGGAGCTTACATGACACAAAGGAGAAAGACAGCAACGTGGTGAGGAGTTACACTCTTAGCATCAAACAAAAGGGATGGACATGATAAATGGGGAGGTGTAGAGGTTAGGTAGGGTCCCTGGAACCTTTTTGGAGGAGGCAACATGGGGCTGAGGCCTGACTGTTGAAGGAACGCTCTGGCTGTGTACTGTCCAGAACTCTGTGCCCTTCCAGGTGATAGCCTGGAATAGAGGGAAAGGCACAAAGGGGGAGAAGTGGTCAGACTCTGGGTGGAAGAGAAGTTGGCACAGGCTAGACCTAAGAGGAAGATGGGCTCAGGGATCAAGGTCCTTGAATATGAAATCTCCTTACCTCAACTTCCCTAACCTCTGTTCCTTGGCAGGCCTATGTTCTGGGAGCTACTGTCAAATGTCCCTGCATAGAAGGAACTGGGGGAAGACGGCTAATGGGGTTCAGAGGCCTGACTAGCTATACTGTTTCACTTTTAGGGATTGCTTAGTTGGATTTGACCTTTCGAAACAGGGTCTCCTAGAGCCCAGATGAGTCTGGAACTTCTGATCTTCCTGCCTCCACCTTCCAAGTCCCGGATTATAGGAACGCATCACCACTTCTGGTTTTATACAGCGCTGAGGATCAAACCCAACGCATGCTAGGCATGCATTCCACAAACTGAGCTCCATCCCCAGCATGGAGTTGGTCTTGAGATCTAGCCTGGATCTTTCTGCCTGGATCTCTGTTGCCATGAACTGTGAGAATGCAGAGAGGTCAACACCATCTCTGCTGCCCACTGCCTGACACCTAGCACTTGACCCGCCTCTGATCTGGACTAACACCTGAGGGCGACGCCTACAGGAGCTGCAGGATGTTGCTCATCAGACGCCCAAGCCGGCATCCTATTGGTCTGAAACAACATCTGAGCTCCCAGCTCCAGGCTGGGGGCAAGGAGAGGTGTTTCACAAGGTTAGTGATCCATGCAGTCTTACAGGAAGACTCCCTGGAGAAGTGTCAACATCCTACAGAGTCTCGCTGCTTACCACTACAAAAGCATCCCTCCTCACTGAGCTTCCAAGTCCCTGGGATGCCAAAGCAAGGGGGCCAGGGACGCAGCGTGAGTCTGGTAGCAGTGGGAGTGAGGACAGTTACATTGTAACAGAGCACCAGGAAAGAGAGATTTGCACTGTGGGAGCACTCGGTGATAGAGCAAAAGTGATCATCAACGTCACTCTCATCAGCAAACTGAGTGTGCTAGGTGGGGTAATGCCCATGGTTAGGTATTCACATCCTCTCTAGTAGGTATGACACCCCACAATGGAATGGGAAGAGTCAGAGAGTATGAGACACAATAACATTTTCAAGGGCAATGTTGTTCTGAATGAACCCAGTGAACAGGGTTCAGCAGGACAAGAAATCAGCACTCCTGTTTGAAGACCAGGATGAGGATGCTTGCCTTCTATACCTTTATATACCTTTCTTGAGAGACCCTTTGGAAAGCTGGCCTACCTCATGGCCTCCTTTACAGGCCAAGAAAGCCTGACTATTTGGGATTTTCTTGATGTGGTGCTTGGTGTCCATGAATTCTCCAGAAAATAACCAGTCCAGAAGAGCTCTGTCCTCATGTGTGCTAGCTCTACAGGAGAGCCTCAAGGAGAGCCCTTGGATACAACAGTCATGTTACTCCAGAACTCTCAAAGGTCTCCCAATTTCCCCGGTACCCTCACACCACCAATCAGAGAAGAAAGTGACAATGCGAGTCTCAGGCACTGAATGAGTTAAATTGAGCACCAAATAGAGGCCCAAGCCCTTCTAAGGGGACCTCTTTTTCTGAATGACTCCAACTCATGAGTCCCATCTATCCTGTCCCACCTGAATTATAACGAGGTCAGCTGGCTCTCAGACAAAGCAACTATAGTCACTGAACACAGTTCATCACCCAAGTAACACCCAATCCCACCGGAACATCTCCAAGGCCTCATAAAAATTAGCCACAAAAGCCAAACATGGCAGCACAGATCTGCCATCCCAGCTTTGATGAGGCAGAGATAGGAATATTCCTAGAGTTTACCAGCCTTTGAGTTCAGAGTCAGTAAGAGAGCCCACCTCCTAAGAAACCAGGTACAGAACAATCAAGCAAGACCCCTGGCGTTGAACTCTGGCCTATATCTGCACACAGATGCCAAAATGGGGGTAGGGGAGAAGTACCAACAAATTGTTTTAATAACGATGGAAGTTTATTGTTAATCACATCAAACAAACTATTGAACATCCCTTATGTATATAGATGGCAGTTCCAGCTGGTCAGGTTCTCTGCTGACAGAATCGAGTATGGATCCATTCCCTTACAGAAACGTAGCCTCTTGCTTTGGGCATTTAGCAATGGTATCGTGCCACATGCCAGCAACATTACCCAGAGTCAGATGATCAAAAGAACTCAGAGAAAGTTGTCATCTGGTGTTATGTCAGCTTTTGATAAGAGAAATTTCTAGAGACATGGCTTCTCTTTCTAACTCACAGAAGACATTTTCCTGAACTACTGAGATGCTGTTAACAATGACTGAGCCAAAGAGATGGCTCAGCAGGTAAATGTGTTTGTTGGCAAAGCCTGATAGAAGAAGAGAACTCTTTCAAACCATCCTTTGAGCTCCACACAAGCATTGTAGCACACATATGCATACACACATGCACACACACACACACACGATAAATAAAAATTAAATGTAAAAACACCATAACTAACATTTATGAGACACATGAGAGGCACAGTGCTGCTAAGACTTCTGCCATGTGCTAAAGCCACAGCACACATATCTCTGAGCCTTTGTTCTTCACCAGAAAGCGGGAGTGACCAGTTCCCATGTGTCGGGTGATCTGTCAACAGTTACAAAGCAATCAGAGCAGAGCAGCCTTGGGGAGATGAATGAGGTGTGTGTCCCTGAGCCGCCACTCTGCTGTCATGGGGATGAAAGTGGGACATACCTCCTGTTCTCTGACACCTTAGGGACAGACAAGAAAAGGGCAGAGACAGAGATGAAGGCTGCCTGGACCCCAGAGTGCCAGTGACAAAGAGACTTCTTAGCCACCCACCCTATGTAAGCAACTCTGAGAAACCTCTGACAGATCTTAAGACCCTGTTGTCAACAGCAAAGTCCTCTGAAGGGAGGAAACTATCCAGTAGGGGCTGTTTTGGCTTTAGATTAGCTCTAGAAACCTTCTGGGGACCCCCAGTGGCTCACACTTCATCCAGATGTATACATGAATGAGGGGAAGGGGTGCTAAGACCAGCACTGGGTATTCCTCCTGTTCTGCTAGTGGGTCTTGCCACACCCTGTAACATTCTCATTTTCTCCATCTCTGTCTCTCTGTCTCCCTGTCTCTATTTGTCTCTCTGTTCCCCTCCCCGGCCCCTCAATCAAACCCCTCTTGAGCAGGTCTCTCATGAAGTCTAGCCTAATTACAAACTCACTCTGTAGCTAAGGATAGCTTTGACTACCTCATCCTCCTGCCTCCAACCTCCTGAGCGCTGGCACTCTAGATGAGCAGCGTCAGTCTGTGCTCTGCAGTGTTCAGGATCAAACGCAGGGCTTCATGTGTGCGGTGCATGCACGTGGCCAGTTGAGCAGCGTCAGTCTGTGCTCTGCAGTGTTCAGGATCAAACGCAGGGCTTCATGTGTGCGATGCATGCACGTGGCCAGTTGAGTCACACCTCCAGTCCTCTTTTTTGGTATGTTCTGAGCTGAGTTCCTGGAAGTCCCTCAAGCCTGCCCATTCTTCCTCGTCTTACCATAGTCAAATCTGTCTTCCCAGTTACTCGGGACACAGCTCTCGGAGTCTTTGACTTGGCTCGCTCTGTCATTTGTAAATCCATTGCTAATCTCAAAGCATAGCTAGAGTCTAACATTTCCCACCACTGTTCCCTCAGATATTCAAGTCATGGTCCTCGATGGTTAATACCCACTTGCATTGACACCCTGCTCCCAGGCAAGTCAGGGCAGCAGCCAAGGTGTTCCTATTACAGTGCTGGTCAGATGGTGCCACCCTCTTCAGAACTCTCTGGGCTTTGGTGCAGATCCTGTGGTGACCAACAAGTTCCCCTTTATCCTCCCATCAACCCCCTGATTCTGTTTGCTCATTCTTCCAACCACACTGGCCTCTGGGCTGTTCTTAGAACACATCATCCCCAGGGCCTTTGCACGGTCTCTTCCCTCTTTCTAACTCCTTAACTATCTTCAAATCTTTGCTCAGATGTTATTTCTCTAGAGATCTTTCAAGTCCACAGAACTCAGGATTTCAGCCTCTTCTGACATCTCTCCCAGGCACCAGCCCCCTGCTTGCTTTCCTGTTTCTTTAGGCAAGCACTCTATCACCGACTTACATCCCCAGCCCATGTGCACTGGTCAGTTTTATGGCAGCTTGACCCAAGCTATAGCCATGGAGAGGAGGACAGCTCAGTAGAAAAAAATGCCTCTGTAAGACTGAGTTATAGGCAAGCCCATGGAGTATGTTCTTGCTTGGTTATTAATGTGGGAGGGCCTAGCACAGGTAGGTGGTTCTATCCCCGGGATGGTGGTTCTATAAGAAAGCAGGCTGAGCAAGCTGTGAGGAGCAAGCCAGTAAGCAGCAGCCCTCCATGGCCCCTGCATCAGCTCCTGCATCCAGGTTCCTGCCCTGTTTGAGTCATTGTCCCAACTTCCTTCAGTGACACACTATAATGTGGAAGTGTAAGCCAAATAAGCCCTTTCTTCAAGTTGCTTTTGGTCATGGTGTTTCCACCACAGCATCAGCAACCCCAAGGAAGCCACCGTTCTGCATTTCTCTACACCAACCTCCTCCCACGCTGTTAAAGGCTTTCTTTATTTTAATGTTGTATCTTCTATGATTCACTTTTACATTTTTATGAAAAAGTATTTTACTTTTAATTATGTGTATGTGTGGGTAGGTGCACATAAATGTAGATACCCACGGAGGCCAGAAGGGGGTGTCAGATCTCCAGGAGCTGGAATTACAGGCAAGTTGTGAGCCTCCTGATGTGGATGCTGGAAGCTAAACTCAGGTCTCCCGCAAGAGCAGTATGCACATTTAACTGCTGAGCCGTCTCTCTAGCCAAACATGGTATGTGTTTCCTTCTTTTTAAAATTTTAAAACAACAACTTAAAATCTAAAAGAAAAATGTTTTGGTTTTATTTTGTTTCATTGTTTTGTTTGAGGCATGGCTTCTGTGTGAGTCACTGGCTGGCCCAGAACTCTCTGTGTAGATCAGAACGGCCTCAGTCTCAGAGATCTGCCTACTTCTGCCTTCCCAGTGCTGGCATTACAGGTGTGTACCATCATGCCCAGCCACACATATATGCAAGAATACTCAGCTGCATCCTCTCCTTGTCACTCCCAAGTGCCAAACCAGCGCCTAGCAATCAGAGATGCTCGAGCAATGAAGGAATGGATTTAACACGGGTGAATTGTTGAATAGAGCACTGCTGAGTCCTAGGAGCACAATAGGGTCAAAAACTGAAGTCAGACTGTATAGACGAGGCTATTCCTACCAAATTGCTTGTCCCTCCCACAACCCATCCCATAAAGAACAAAACAGTGAAAAGCAGTTGACTTGTGGGACTTCTGCTTATATGACAACCATGGCTCATTCAGACTTGGTCCTATCTCCAGCTATTCCTGTATCCTCAGCTAGGTTCAATAAACAAGGGCTACCCCTACCATGATCTTGAGTTACTAAGAAGGGAATTGGCTGTGGTCAGCACTGCCAATTAAGGTGTAGATGTGTGAGAAACTGAAATGTATGTCTAACAATGGTTTCAGTCACGTCAAGGGCTAGCCCAGCTGTGTTGTCTCAGAAACTTCCACACCAAGGCAGATACTTGCTTCTCCCTGGGCAGGTGGTGGTTCTCAGGTGTCCTCTCAGTCTCTTGTCTGCGGTTTACACTCCGTTTACCATTATTCACCAACCAAACCTTCCTCTGAACTGGCACTGGGCACCCTGCCCACTGAATGCAGCTCCTACCTCCCCAGAGGGTTGAGCCCTCCTCCCGAGTTCCCCTGCTGAGAAAGCTTTTCCCTACTGGACAGGACAAGGCTTTGAGGCTAATTTGCTTCCCAGACCACTCCTCTGACAGATACTAGCATGGAGTGGTACACTGGGGTGGGGAGGTGGGTACCTTTCACTTCACGGGCACTGTCAAGATCCTCTGTGTTCCTAAACAGACAGGATATTAGGCCTGCCCTGAGTCCCTTCAGAATCAAGGCAATGACCTAGAGCTTTGGAGAAAGAAGTTTGACTTTCAAATCAACAACCAATAGTAACATGCAGTCCTAACATCCTTAAACAAACACTAGGGAAAAAATGTTCCCACTTTTCATGCAGGTCACTTGACTTGTCCCTGTGGGTTTGGTGCTGAGTGGCTAAACACTTAGGTACAGCTTAGGAAGGAGTAGGAACAAACACTCCTTAGAAGCACCAGGGAGCTACTGGGCTGAGACCCTCTAGGAACCAGGCAGAGTGGATTGACCAGATGAATTCTCAGGAGAGCTGGGTCACACACAGGCGAAGCCGCCTGAGGAACCAGGTCTGACTGCAGGCTAACAGGACCCTGTCTGTCCAGTAGGCAAGAGCTCTGTGCCCAGGTGATTTCCTCAGTGTCTCCAGGTAGTCCCCTTGGGATGCTTTCATTTTCAACTTTTCTCTCTCAAACAGAGCATCCCTAGACAGGCTACAGGCTGGGTCCTTCGGCTACCAAGTCCTCAGACACCACATGTTCGTCCTTGGTAAACTTTGTAGAAGCTATTATACCCACCTTCTGTGATGTGGAGAGGAACGGAGTGTTGAAGAGAAGGGAACAGGCTGTGGAGCCAACAGATGGGGGCATAGAAGGCCAGAGGCCTCCCTGGCTCCTGCCATTGGCTGAGGAGGCTAGGTAGGCTACAGACTCCTGGAACCATCTACAGTTTGAGCCTTCTGCAACATAGGGGCTGGGGGCTGAGGGGCGGGGCAGGGGTCACTCTTATGACTAATAACCCAATCATGGAAAATGACAGTTTCCTGAGCCACTCTACCAGAGGTGGCCACAGAACTCTTTATGATGTGGCCAAAAATTCCTCCTGCCGCCACAGCCCTAAAAAATGGGTCAAAGACATCTTCTATGGAACTCTCAAAGCAGGGGTGTGGGGAGCGCTTAGCTCACACCATCTACTCCTGTGTCACCGGCCTGCAAACACTGGGGCTGTTTTGACAACAAGGTTATGTTCCCTGCTGTGAGCTCAGCCTTGACTCAGTCCTCAGTTCTCTCCTGCTTGCTCCTCCTTGGGGGAATGATTAGCTATGGAAGTCACAAAGGCTGTCTGGTGTTCATCCCTGGAAATGTGTCCACAGTGTCTCTGAGGTCTGCAGGAATATCTAATCCTCATAAGACGCTTACAAAGGGCTGAGGACTGTGTTGGCCTAAATAGCTGTCATCCAAGATGGCATCAAGGTGCTGTCCACCTTGTTTGTGTTTTCCTGTCTGGAACTCACCTATTAAGCAAGTCTGTCGTCCCCCAGTGCTGGAGAAGTGAAGTGTGTATGCGACCACTCCTGGCTTATCATCACACGAGTTCTGGGAATTAAACTCAGGTCCTCACACTTTAGCCGCTGAGCCACCTCAGGTTTTTGGCACTAGGCAACAGGTGATGGCTGGCTGCTAGATCCAGTGCGCATGGTGCTTTCCCCTGAATGCCAGGCATCCATCCCATCGGCAGCATGGTATGGTACATCTTGCACCTGGCCTGCATTCAGTGCTAAGGTGAGCTGTGGGCCCTGGGCCACCTCTCCCAGCATGCTGAGGTTTAACTACTTCCCAGATATTGGGCATGGCCTTCTGTTGCAAGGGTTGTGGTGGAAGCCATAGGAATGAAGCAACAGATTGAATTGTGTTGGAAGCTCAGGCTTATGCTGACTCATAGAAGACCTGTGTGGAGGTGAGCAAGGGGTCCCTGCTTTCAGGCAGTGGAAGAGACAGAAAGTGCTTAGCTCCGAGAGCTCCAGCCAGGAAAGGCTCAATACCATCATTCTTCCTGCAAACAGGGGTGGGGTCTCCAACGTGGACATAGGTCTTAGGAGAAGCTGTCTCTTAAAAGCTCAGGATGGGAAGATCTAAATGCCGGTCACCCAAGATGATGTTTCCTTTGGTCCAGAAGCCTCATCTGATCTCTGGCTATGTCTGGGTAAGGGTTGATGGCCTCATCCTGACAGGACCCTAAGAAGCCTCTAGTCACTCTTTAGTAAGGGACAAGAGGTCCTGTGTCTGTCTGGCACAGTGCCTGGCTTTTGCTGATTCATAGAACTCTGCTTAGAGCCCAAAACAGTGATTCAGGCAGCCCGGAATCCAGGGAAAACCAGCTTCGCTTTCCACCAGAGAGACCAGCCCAGCTGGGCATGAGCTCACCAGCCAGACAATGACAGGGGCAGTGGGAAACTGCCCATCCTTTATAGGCAAGATGAAAAAGGCTGAGTTTTGAGCTGAAACATTGTTTGAAAACCCCATATCAACCCATCTAAAATTAGCTTTCGGCATCTAAATCACTTCCTGTTACAGAAACCACAGGCCCAATGCTTCAGTCACTGCTCTGCCTGCTAAAAGGGGATGGGGCCAGTGATGTCAGGGTGCTGCACACCAAAAGCTATAGTGATTCAAAGGAGACGTAGAAATCGGGACACCCTCCCTCCCTCACAGCTATGCAAAGTCTACCTAGGCTACTGCTGCAGCAACAGGGTATGGACAGGTCTGTGCACAACCAGACTCACATCTTAAGGGCACGGACCAGGGCCTTGTCCATTTCTGCTGAACCACTCCCACAGGGGTGGTCTCAGCACACCTCTACTGCGGCTCTTGTCTTTTATTTGTGAGACAGGGTCTCTCTACAGGCCCCTGGCCATCCTGGAACTCACTACATAGACCAGGCTGGCCTTGGACACCTGCCTGCCTCTGCCTCCCAAGTTCAGGGATTAAAGACGTGTGCCCCAGAGCGCAGCTGCTGTGCCTCTTCTAAACACAGGATGCATGAAGAGAGGAAAGCAGGTGTCTGGCCTGTTTGCTGTGCCTATAGTCCTGTCCTGACTTCTCTTAAAGGTTCTTTCTATCAGGCTACAAAGAAGCAAGGTTAGCTCTGTGCTTAGCGCCTGGTCCAAGTCTTTGTTTCAGCCACTGCCAAATGTTTCCTGGGTGGAGGAAGCCAGGTGGGTCATGGACTAGAGACGTAAGGCAAGTCAGAGGCCATCTCTGCATCCAAGGAGCTAAAGTGGAGGCAGCCATTTGAATCTCAAAGCTCTCCAGAAACCTCTGCTATGGTTCCAGGCCTGGACTACAGGTTGCCAGCAGCTGTGACCGATGAGAGGCGTAGCCACGCAGGGGAGGCTGGAATGTGTCACAAACCTGGTGAGCCTCAGTCTGTCCATGCAAACTACGAGGGAAACTGGGTATGCATCTGATTAAGTTTGCTGATCTTCTGGGACCCTTATCAGTGATACCCAGTGTCCAGAAGTTGCTCAGTAGATGAAGGAAAAAAACAGAGATGGAAGACTAGATGATGTTAGCACTGAGTACCCACCAGCTCCCAACCTGGGCACTGAAGGCAGCATGTCCCTGAGCAGTGCCTCTACAGTGGGGCTGTTAGGATGACAGGTAACTGCCAGCTTCCACAGGAATGATCCAATTGGGTGGTCTTGGTGGCTTTGTCTTGAAAGTACAATGGATGGCCTCGGTGAAATCATCTTCAGAGTGACATTGGCCTGGCATCAAATGGGAGTCTTCCTATAATGATGACAGAAGTATGCCCATGATGCCCCTCGGTGCTCTCTGGTAAAGAGACCCAATCTCCAGGTAACTGGGATGCCAGGTTACCATGCATACTCTCACGAGCATGGCTTATGCATTTGCTGAATATTTTAGGTTCCTAGGATGAGAAATCCAATTGAGCACTCACAGGGCCTCAGCTTGGGATACTAGGGATTCCAAGGCCTCCATGTTGGAGGATGCCTGGCTAGAAGTGATGGAAACTTTCATCTGAGGATGTGGAGGATCAGGGAGGATCCAGAGCTCCTCACAGGCTGTTGAGGTGACTGTGAGGTTGACGAAGCAAGTGGGAACTAGCAGCACTGGAATGGCTCTTGTCTGGGTCAACAAGGCTAAATGGGGGTCTTCTAGAGAGCTGAAATACCTGTCCTGGGGATGTCAGCATCTTTCTACAGAACAGACTATTTCCACATGCCTCCTTTAAGTTAGGCCCTAACTAATCACTGAAAAAGTTTGTGTCCCTCTATAATCATATGTTCTACTGAAGACAAGTAAGTATAAGGGTTTGTTGTTGTTGTTGTTGTTGTTGTTTAATAGGATCTCAAGTAACTCAGGCTGGCCTCAAACTCACTATGTAGCTTCAGACAACTTTGGACTTCTGATCTCCCTACCTCCATCTCTAAAGTGCTGGGATTACAAAGGTGTGTGTCACCAAACCCAGTTTATATGGTGTGTGTGTGGGGGGGGTGTCGATCCTGGGGCTTTGAGCATGTCAAGCAAGCACTCTTACCAACTGAGCTATGTCCCCAAGCCCCCAAGACAGGTAATTATAATATCAAATTGTAAGTCCAAAACCAGAGAGGTCACAGGAAGAGATGGGGTGCTGTGGGGTGCACAGAGAAGGTGCATGCAAGCCAGTCGAGGGGCAAGGTACAGTTCTGTAGACTGTGATAGAACTCAACAGGAATTGAGTATCACCAAGCTGAATGAACTGATCAAGAGATTATGGTCAACTGGTTGTATACCTAGAGTTCAGTGAAATTTGACTATGGAAAATCTTCTAGTGTAATTTCCTACAGTGGCAGATAGATTTTAAAACAATACCGGCAACAGAGACTACTCATTCAGAAAACACTGCATACTGCTGTTGGGTACAGATTCAAGGGAACAGAGACAGGCTACTGGGAAATAAGGAGTCTATTAGAAGACATAATAGTGCCGGGCAGTGGTGGCGCATGCCTTTAATCCCAGCACTTGGGAGGCGGGGGCAGGCGGATCTCTGAGTTCAAGGCCAGCCTGATCTACAGAGTAAGTTCCAGGACAGCCAGGGCTACACAGAGAAACCCTGTCTCAAAAGAATAAATAAATAAAAAGAAGAAGAAGAAGACATAATATCATAGTGCCATGGACAGACAGAAAGAGGGACAACAGCATGGTGGGGGTGGGTCCAGGATTTTTTTAGACCACAGCACCAGAGACAGACTCACAGAGTCTGAGATTCAGAGCCCACATGGCAGAGGAGAAAACCACTTCTTGTCCATTTTGAGGATTAGAGAAGGTTCACAGCAAAATCCTGTATATAGCCAGTCTCTCTGATTCTCTGGCTGGAGGCAGTGAAGTGGCAGAGGGTGGGGACCAGGATGTAGTGCCCTTTCCATGTAAAGTCACTAGTCAGGGGAGAGGGCCTGGTACCAGCAAAAGGACTCATAATGTCTCAGGAGATGCCTGGTGTATCTGTGAGAGGCCTATGCGAAGGCTAGATTCTAAATACATCCCTACAATTAAGACTGCGATGGGTACCCTTTGAGCTCCAGGATTTACATCAGCAAGCTACAGGGATGTAGTTAATAGGGCAACCTTAGAAAAGGTGCCAACCAGGATGAGACAACACTGGTTATCAGCACTGTTGTTCAAGTATGACTAGTAGGGTCCCCACCCTTGCATTAAGATATGAAAAATAGGGCTGGAGAGATGGCTCAGCAGTTAAGAGCACTAACTGCTCTTCCAGAGGTCCTGAGTTCAATTCCCAGCAAATACATGGTGGCTCACAACCATCTGTAATGGGATCTGATGCCCTTTTCTGGTGTGTTTGAAAACAGCTATAGTATACTCACATACATAAAAAATAAAAATAAATCTTAAAAAAGATATGAAAAATAAATATAGAATATTAAAAGCAAATTTTTCTTTTAGATTACTGGCCATGACCCCTGTTGGGGGGGGGGTGGAGTGGTCCTTTCACAGGGGTCACATAGCAGATCTCCTGTATATCAGATATTTACATTACGATTCATAACATTTGCAAAATTACAGTTATAAAGTAGCAACAAAAATAATTTTATGGTTGAGGCCACCACAACATGAGGAACTGTGTTAAAGGGTCACAGCATTCGGAAGCGTGAAACCACTGTTTTAGATAAACTGAAAGGAATTACTGCATCTTTTATGTGAAACCAGTTAATCTCACAACCACCTTATAAAATAAATATTAGTGTTAAACCTAACTCTCAGATGAGAAAAAGGACTAATAAAGATGGTTGAAAAATAGGAGAAATAATTTTTTAAAAGTTTGAATGCTTGGCTAGGAAATGGCAAAGCCAGATTTCAACTTTGGTGGGTGTCCGACTTTGGTTTATGGTGGTCAGCATGGTATCGCTTTGCCCCCTGGCAGTGGGAGACTACACAGGAATTCCAAATATAAAATCAACAAACCAAACATTGGAGTCTTCTCATATACAAGGATGGATTCCCTTCTGAGCATCCTAAATCCTGACTCTATCAAAACCAAGATCTGCATAGGATTCCTCACAAAGCTGGACAGGCTAACTGTGAAATTCATATTAAAGAATCCCTCATTTGGGGGGATGAAGGTAGAAGATTCAGCCTATATTATATCAAAATATGAAGGACTCCTAATGCCATGGTACTGATGCGATGTACACACATGAGCCCACAGGTCAGAATGAGAATCCAAAAGAACCATGTATTATCAAGTCATGGCTGCAGGTCAGGTAGGAATGAGGACTTCAAAGCTATTTCATTCACTATTCATTAGAAGAGCATCAGGCTTACCTCTAACGCAGTTAATAATTAGGAGCACAATGATATCATGTACTTCTTATGCGACAAGAATGAGGATGCAAGTAGGCATAGCACCTCATTGCCATTCTTCCTCTCTCATAAGAGCACTCCAGCTTTGGTGATTTGGGCAGCTTATGTAGAATGATTTATCTATCAGAAAAGTCCCAGATTCCAGCCGGGCGGTGGTGGCGCACGCCTATAATCCCAGCACTCTGGGGAGCAGAGGCAGGTGGATTTCTGAGTTCGAGGCCAGCCTGGTCTACAGAGTGAGTTCCAGGACAGCCAGGACTATACAGAGAAACCCTGTCTTGAAAAAAGCAAATCCACAAAAAACAAACAAACAAAAAAAAAACAAAAAACAAAAACAAAAACAAAAACCCAGAAAAGTCCCAGATTCCAATACTTGTTGCCTTCTACAGCCTAGATCACGTGAACAGGAGAAATAGTGTTCTGCTCTTGACAAAGCCACACCACATAGGGCCAATGGGAATTCTAGGACTTGAAAATGTCTGTTGCCAGTTGAGATGTTAGCTTTAACAGTCAATGTGACACATCCTAGAATTAACTCAGAAGAGAGTCTCGAAGGACTGTGTACTTGGTTGGCCTGTGGGCATATCTGGGAGAAACAATACTGATTATGTTAATCGTTATGGGATGACCCAGCCCACTGTGGGTGCCACCATTCCCAAGGCTGAGGTTCGTGAACTGCGTTAAGAGTGAAAAACTGGAGCTGAGCACAGACAGGTAAGTGAGCATGCATTGTGCACTCATCTCTCTGCTCTGACTATGGATAGCTGATGACTTCTCTCAGGCTCTTGCTGTTGTGATGTCCCTGGAGTGACAGACTCTTAACTAGAATTGTAAGCTGAATAAACCCTTTCTCTCCTTAAGTTACTTTTATCAGGGTATTTTATCATAGCGACAGAAATGAAAGTAGAACAGTGAGAATATCAGCCTTTTATTCCAGTTGTGTGTGACTCTTGGGGAGTCTTCAGTTCGTACTCACTCTCCTTCAGTAAGCAGGCCTATTTAGTCTACTAAATAGAGTCTAGACTAAATAGAGTCTACTGTAGGAACATTTCATATCATTGTGAAATAGATGAAACTTTCAATAAATGATAACAAGACAGTTGTTCAGTAAATTGCTTACGGATACTTTGATCTTTAAATAATAGAAAAATTCAACTCAAATTGACTTAAGATATATGGGAAATGCTATCATCTTATATAAAGAACAATGTCCAAAACAAGTTTGGTGTCAGAACAAAGCTGACTACGGAGTAGCCAGTGGGTGGAGATAGAAATGGGGGTCCTCTGTTGAATCAAAGGCAAAAAGCAACAAGGGCCATGGGGGGGCAGTGCCCGACATGTAGACTGAGATGGAAGTATCTCCCATCTGAGTGGCACTCCACTCCTAAAGCATTTTGTTCAAGCATTAAGACTGCCCCTCACTGTCTTTGGGCAGTGGCTAGGAACAGAAGGTTAGGGTAACACGGGGGACAGAGAAAAGGCATGAACAGGAGTTGATACAGAACAGGAAATAGAAAGAGCCAGAGCTCTGTGTCTGTTCACATGCACAGGGACAGCTAAGGACGGAATCATCCCTTCCCCTTTCTCTAAGGAGGAGCAAAATGTCTTCTACCCACAGATGTACTACTAGCCCTAATTCCCTTCAGTTAACCAAGAGAGAGAGGAAAGAGCATGCCCATCTGCCAGGGCCAAAAAGAAAGTCATTCTTTCCATGGAGAGATGCCAGAGGTACTCAAGGAAGAGGGTGAGTCCTTCTAGACCATGGTCCAAAGGCCTGGGGAAGATGGCTAGAGAAGCGGCAGCCTTACCTGCAGGAAATGGAATGCTGGGGGTGGTGTGGTTCAGAAAAATACCCTTTGGTTTTTATTGATCCACTTCTAAGTTTACCAAGAAAGTTCAGGCCAGAGCAGCACCCTCATCTCTCTCCACCCACTCTGCAGTGACTTCAGAGGGGACTTGTGGGGACTGAAGTGCTCCATCCCAGGAAGGGGAGAAGAGGAGGAAATCTCCCTTGAGGTTAAGGTGTGAGATGTGCGCCACGGAAGACCTTTTCGGTGCTGAGACTTCCTGTGTCCACCTCCAGAGCCTCTCAGAGACCAGAAGAAGGTAATGAGTTCACTAGACTCTTCACAGGAAGGCAAGCTTTCGACATCATTTTCCAGCCAAGTGGCCTGCCATCAACAGGGTAGGCATGCAAATGGATTCACTATTTAATTTATTTATGCCAGAGCACAGAACTCACTTTGAAAGGGAGAGTGGCCAGGGATAGGGACAATGATACAGCTCACTAAACACTCCCTTCCTACTCCTAGCCCCACCCACCCCTACCCCACCCCTAGTTCCACCCCAAGCTCCTACACCCATCCCAGCCATACCCCACCCCACCAGTAGTCTCATCTTAGGGACCTCCATTCAGGCAAAACCAATGTTGATGGTTTTGAGGAGGAAAAGTTTCAATACAGACCAAAATGAAGCAAAATTGAGATTTTATTAGGAGGCATTTTTGATGCAGAGGTTACCGAAGAGGTGATTGGGGAAGGAATGAACTTTTACCCAAGTAGAGGTGTGAGTTTATCCAGGGAGTCACACCACAGTGGGGACTGGGTAGCTCTCACCTCTCATCTCAAAAGGGTAGTAAGAAACAGGACTGTGAAAAACAGACCTCAGGATGTCGGCGCTAGGTAGAGTACCACAGAAGTACTTTGGCGTCACAGGTATTCTTGCTCAAGTGATGATTAAGGCAAAGCCTAAGCATGCCATGACAGGGCACACACAGAGGATTCTGGGTGAACCCTGTGATTTCATTCCAGTCAGTGACAAGGCCTACTGTGTGCAGTGTCCTCTGTGGATTCTGGGTGAACCCTGTGTTTCATTCCAGTCAGTGACAAGGCCTACTGTGTGCAGTGTCCTCTGTGGATTCTGGGTGAACCCTGTGTTTCATTCCAGTCAGTGACAAGGCCTACTGTGTGCAGTGTCCTCCATGGATTTTGGGTGAAATCTGTGTTTTCATTCCAGTCAATGAGAAGTCCCAATGTGTGCACTGTGTCCTCACAAGAGCTTTTTCCAGGACACAGCTCACAATGTTGTTAGGAAGGCGGCCTTGACTGTTTAATCATTGAGCCCTGTAGCAAAGTGGTTCTTCTGACAATGTGGAAAGTCTTACCTGTGATTCTCAACCTGTAGGTCTTGACCCCTTTGGGGGGCTGCCTATCAGATACCCTATATATCAGATATTTACATTACAATTCATACCAGTAGCAAATTACAGTCATGAAGTAGCAATAAAACAATTTTATAGTTGGGAGGGTCACCACATCGGGAGGAACTGTATTAAAGGGTCGCAGCATTAGGAAGATTGAGAACCACTGTCTTAGATGCTAAGTGAGACTACATCTCCTCTTCTTACCCCTAAAGGCATGAAGTGATACCACTCTCATATCTGTTTCTCAAGGACAATCTCCACAAGACGCATGTTAGGAATTTTCCCTCAGAAATCCCCCTTGGTCCCTACTTCATACAGAATACTAGCTTAGACTAGAGTCGCTAGGAGCAAATGACCTCATTCCTGCTTTGAGGCAGGGAATAAATCAAAAGCCACTCTAGGGAATACCCCAGGAGGCTGACCCAGATGGAGGAAGGAGAAAATAAATAGGGAAGAGGTAGACAAAGCTAAGGAAAGTCAACAGGATACATCTCATCATCTCATTCCACTGGAAGTGTGTCAACATGGCTTCCTGGAGCAGCTCTAACCACTGATCACCCAGATCAAACGCCTCCAACACTTTCCTGCATTCCTGCAGCCATGGTAAAGGTGCAAATCCTAGGTGTGGCAACCGAGTCCAGGCTCGCTGGGCCCCATCTTAGCCTCTCTGAACCCTTCATGCCCTCACCATCCATCAGCCAGTTCCTTTCATCCCTGTCACATACATGAGGCTGAGCAGGAACCTGATGCTGGAGTTTTTCAGTGGAGCCTGGGCCCTGGTGTCCCTTACAAGCCAGGCTCAGCTACACACTCTCGGTTTGCTCATTAAAAGAATCAAGCAATATTGAAAAGGCAAAGACAGGAATGAATGTATTCGGAGCAGCTGTGCTGTGAGGATGACATAAGGGAGGGACACAGCAACACACATCCCATCCCGAGCCCTACACGGGGTTTATGTTTAAATAGAGAACAAGAGGCAAGTATGACTAAGATCAGAGTATGGTCCTGCCCACCACCGAGCCACCATTTTTCTTGGCTCCAGTCGATGCTGCAAAGCAGTCTGACAAACCAGAGCCACATAAGTGACAAGTGACTTCCTCCTCGGCATGTGTCATGCTTTGTATATGCTCGGCACAGGGAATGGCACTATTAGAAGGTGTGGTCCTGTTGGAGTAGGTGTAGTTACTGTGGTTGTGGGCTATAAGACCCTCACCCTCACTGCCTGGAAGTCAATATTCTGCTAGCAGCCTTCAGATGAAGATGTAGAACTCTCAGCTCCTGACCATGCCTGCCTGGATATTGACGAATTCTTGGCTTGATGATAATGGACTGGACCTCTGAACCTGTAAGCCGGCTCCAATTAAATGTTGTCCTTATAAGAGTTGCCTTGGTCATGGTGTCTGTTCACAGCAGGAAAACCCTAACTAAGATAGCATGGCTAGGGCTAGAGAGATGGCTCAGTGGTTAAGAGCACTGACTCCTCTTCTGAAGGTTCTGAGTTCAAATCCTAGCAACCATATGGTGGCTCACAACCATCTGTAATGGGATCTGATGCCCTCTTCTGGTGTGTCTGAAGACAGCTACAGTGTACTCACATAAATAAATCTTTTTTTAAAAAATACAGTGTACTTATATAAATAAATCTTTAAAAAATAAATCTTACTTACATAAATAAATCTTTAAAATAAAGACAGCTTGGCCTCAGGCTTCATCTTTACCCTCCCCAAGCGCGACACTCCTGGGAACTTTTTGATTCTTTGGGACAGTTTTGGTACTCTGATAGCACAGGTGTCTCTCTTCAAGCCAGGATGGCCACGCCTCTATACCGCCTGTCTGTTTCTGCCTCACTTCCCTGACCTTAGTGGCATCCTTTCTTTTCCCTGTTCCTTCGGCCCCTTGAATACTGACTGCCCTGAAGCCTTCCTGAGCCCCAGTCCAGAGAATTCCCTCTCTTCTTTCATGACGTTGACAATTTTCTTTTTTGAGAAATGTCTTCTTTGCTGCTTATTGCTCCATTGGATGGCTATATCCTACTAGATACAGCTTTGTACAGAAATGATGTTTTTGGTTTTGGTTTGGTTTTTTTTTTTTTTTTTATTTCTCTCTACTGTGCTTTGCTTCATTTCATCAAATCAGAGAATCAGCCTGGAGCCTCTCGCAAGTGTTCCCATCAGAGTTCGTGGGGCTAAAAGATTACTGTTCCAGCTTCAGACATAGCTAGATTGGTCTCCAATTCACCTGATCGTCTGTACTGGGGAATAACCCTTTGCTGGAAGGGACTGTGGTGATTTGAATAGGCTTGGTCCCCAAAGACTCATGTATTTGGATGTTTGGTCCACAGGGAGTGGCACTATTAGGAGGTGTGGCCTTGTTGGAGTTGGTGAGTCACTATGGGGCTGTGCTTTGAGGTTATTCGCGAGCTGAAGCCACACCCAGTGCAGAAGATAGTTTCCTCATGGCTCCCTTTAGATCCAGATGTAGAATTCTCTGCCCCTCCTGCCATGATGCTAATAGACTAAATCTCTGAAACTGTAAGCCAGCCCGAATTAAATGTTTTCCTTTATAGGAGTTGCTATGGTCAGGGTTTCTCTTCACAGCAAAGAAACCCTAAGACAGGAACTATGCCTGTATTATACCCGGTCCAACCCCACTCTGTTCCAAAATCAATCTTATCTAACTCAGAAGCATATGTGCATTCAGGAACAGAATTAATCTGTGACAAAACCTAAACAAGAACTGGTCATGCTTGGGCCTCTCTCTGCAGTGAAAAACCAACCAACCAAAAATTGTACTATTCAAAAGGAGGGGGAAAGTGTTTTTTGATGTGTTTCAGAGGGCTAGAACAACATAACCAAAGGGGAAATACAAAGAAAATGGCTTAATTGTAAAAGTACAATTTTAAAATCCTAACAGAAACAACAAATGTGATACCATATAATACAGGAAGCAAAACAAACAAATTAATGAGAAAAACTTGAGAGTAAGTGAGAAAAACATGAGAGTAATTTTCCAACTAATTGAAGGAAAATCATAAAAACAAGAAATGAAGTGCTGGAAGAAGTTAGACAAGTAAGGTGTGTGAGACAGGTGTGCTGGGAAGAGGGCTTTCTGCGTGGGCATGAGGACCTGTGTCTGGGTCCCCAGTACTCACACTGCTGAGCACACTGTGGACCTGTAATCCCCGGCTGGGAAGATAGAGGCAGAAGGATTCTTGGGGCTCACTGGACAGTTCATCTTGCCAATTTGGTGATCCCCAGGTTCAGTGAGAGAAATTGTCTCAAAAAAAAAAAAATAATGTGGGTGGTGTGGGTAGGTAGAAGACACCCAAAAGCTCTCTGGCAGGCAGGCAGGCAGGCAGGTAGGCAGGCAGGCAGGCAGGCAGGCAGGTAGGCAGGCAGGCAGACAGGCAGGCAGGCAGGTAGGCAGGCAGGCAGGCAGGCAGGCAGGCAGGTAGGCAGGCAGGCAGGCAGGCAGGCAGGCAGGCAGGCAGGCAGGCAGGTAGGCAGGCAGGCAGGCAGGTAGGCAGGCAGGCAGGCAGGCAGGCAGGTAGGCAGGCAGGCAGGTAGGCAGGCAGGCAGGTAGGCAGGCAGGCAGGCAGGCAGGTAGGCAGGTAGGCAGGCAGGTAGGCAGGCAGGCAGGTAGGCAGGCAGGCAGGCAAGCAGGTAGGCAGGTAGGTAGGCAGGCAGGCAGGCAGGCAGGCAGGCACCACTGCAATGACCAAACTGTGTGGTGGGGAGATGAGAAAGAGAAGTACATTGGTTTGTGCACTGTGAAGGAGGAGGTAAAAACAGCTGTGAGTAGCCTGTGCTGCCTCCTGAGGCCACAGTGATGTCTGGACCCATGCTGCTGCGGAGGTCCACTGGGGCTATGGCCCTGCCATAGCAGAGGTCTGTGTTGATATCTGTGGTCCACGTTGCCACCAGAGGCCATGCCATGCTACCACCAAAGTCTGCGGTCTGGGCTGCTGCCTAGAGCCATGTGGGTGGCTGAGCCTAGCTGACCCGATCCCACCCCTCTCCAGCCACAGCACGCGTGAAAGCTGGCCCTGCCTCGCTGAGGCTGCAGCACTTGAGGGAGAGAGAGGGAGTAGGGGGTGGGCTAACTGCCTCAGGCTAGAGAGCTGACCCTGATGACAGGGTGTGGAAGAGCTGGCTGGCTAACCAACTCAGTTGCCAATCAGGCCCAGATCCAGGGTTTTGTGTTGGCCCACCCCAACATTTATGCCATCTATGATCTGCTGGAGCACATGAAGGGTCAACTCCAAAACTCCAAACTGTAGGATCTCCATGACATAGGAGAACGACAGGAATATCTAAGAGGAGTCCTGTTTAGGATTTGGTATTGATGGTGTAGCAGAAGCCAACACCAGATCAATGGCTCATTTAAACAAACATTTGCAAGTAAAGCTGTTTGGGCAAAAGGGTGAACCATGGGATACACTGAGAAAATAATAATTAATAATAATAATAATAATAAACAATAATGATGATGGTGATGATGATGATGATGTGGAAAGCAATTGAGAAAGACACCCAATGTCTGCCTCTAGCTTCCACATTCACACACAGTTTAAGCAAATACCACACACACACACACACACACACACACACACACATGCAAACAATACCTGAGATATAAAGAGATATAAAGAACCTACAGATGTTAGGATATAGCTGTGAAGAGAGCAGCAGAAGCCCAGAGTACGTGAATGTATGCTGTGTGAATGTATGTTGTGTAAATGTATGCTGTTGACACAGGCTTGGCCACCAAGTGCCACAGACCCTTGGAGAAATGCCAAGGCCTCCCCCACAACCGGGGATCAAGCCTCAAGGAAAACTGAAAAGCCTTCCTCCGGTCCATGTGTGGATGTTGATAGTGTGTGCTGAAAATGACCATCACATCTCTGCCCCCGCAAGTTTATAGCCTGAAGACAGCTCCCTAGAGAGACTGCTCATAAATATTAGCTAAACCCATCTCCTTGACCCAGCTGCATACCGTAAACCCCGCCTCCTTGTTTATCTGTATATACGCCTGTAAACCCGCTTCCTTGTTCAGCTATAAACAATAATCCCACGTTCCTGTCCAACTCTATACAATAAACACACTAAGCTTCCTGGGGTTTACAGTTTTTCCATCCAGGAACCCAGTCCTCCTGTGTGTCCTTTCTGTGTGTCCATCTGTTTGTCTGTTCTTCATTTGCTCACTGCCATTGGTCAGGTCAAGTCCCTAGAGCCATTCAAGGACATGACATAACTGCCAACTCACACGAGGTATTCACGCTCACTAAGTAAACAAATAACATGATCAAGAGTCTCTCAGATGTGCATAACCACTTGTAAGGGTTAGTTTTAACTGTCAACTTGACATAATCTAGAATCATCTAGAAAAGGAGTCTCAATGAGGAATTATTTAGATTAGGTTGGCCTATGGGCAAGTCTGTGGAAGACTGCCCAGAATACAGTTATCAAGGCAGGAAGGCCCAGCCCACTGTGGGCAGCACCATTCCCCAAGCAGAGGGTCCTGGATTGTGTAAAATTGGAGAGGTAGGCTGAGCACTGGAACACTCGCTCTAGTTCATCGTGTTTGGCTCTTGACTGTGGATGTGATGTGCTCCAGCCCCTGCTGCCTTGAGTCCTGACCCCCTCTTATCCCCCATTGTGATGGACTGTAACCTGGAACTGTTGTTAGCCAAACACTCCCTTACTCCATTAAATTGTTTTTGTTGTCGTATTTTATCACAACAAGAGATGAAAGTAAGACACATTTCAAAGAGAAAACAGTAACATAACAGAGCAGTTTGCCGCCGATGGTGAGTCAGGGAGGAGTGCTGAGGAGGAAACCAGGGTGCTGAGGGAGGGGGGGAGGAGGCAAAAACTGAGAAATCCTCTAAGGAGAAGGCTAGGTAGTCAGCAGCAAAGAAAAAAAAGTTAAGGAAAAGAAATAAGGTCAGGATGACCACAACAAGGCAAGGGTGTGGGCCAGAGTGAAGTGCAGAATGCCTATCATATTAGCATATGAAAGAAATTAATTTGCATAAAGGAAGACTGGAAACCTCTTAAAGGCCCACAGGTAACAGAAAGGACAAGCATGGGGAAAGCCCACTGTGTACACACAAGCCAGGGCTATGCAAATAACCTAGGAAGGATAAGGCCCCTCCCTCCAGGGCAGAAACTGAAGCAGGGATCACAGAGGAACATTTACTGGCTTGCTCACTCTGGCTTGTTCAACTAGCTTTTTTATAAAGACTATGCCACTTGTCTGCGATGGTACTACCCACAGTGGGCTGGGCCCTTCCAAACCAATTAGCAATCAAGAAAATGTCTCACAGATATACCCACAGGCCAGAGTTATGGAGACAATTCTTCAATGGAGGTTTCCTCTCATCATGTGTGTCAAGGTTTACGTCACGGTGTTGACCGTGGTTAGCCATCCCAACCACAGAACTTCCAGCCTCTCTCCCAGCTCTGCCTCCAGTGTACATTGGAAGTACACTCTTTTTTTTTTTTTAATTTATTGACAAGGGAATTAAAGGAAAATAAAAACACTTTATGATAAAATTGAATGTTTACATGGAAAATATTTCAGATAAACACGTTAAAATTGACAATTTTCATGGAAAATTAAAGAGTAAAATGGTAGACATGTAAAACATTGCTAAATTAATTGAAATATGGGATAGAAACATTTTATGATAAAACTGAAGATTTACGTGGAAAATATTTCTGATAAAATTGTAGAAAATGTAGAAAAACATGTTAGAATTGAAGATTATATATATTAAATCTATAATAACAATAGGTATAAAAGTATTCCTAAGTTGATTGAAAGTGGAATTATAAACATTTTCTGATAAACTTGAAGATTTACATAGAAAATATTTCTGACAAAATTGAAGAAATATATAGAAAAACATGTTAAAATTAAAGATTATCATGGAAATTATATAGATAAAATGAGAGGCATAAAGATAATTCTAAGTTGATTGAAGGTGGAATTATAAACATTTTCAGATAACATTGAAGATTTACATGGAAAATATTTCTGGTAAAATTCAAGAAATAAATAGACAAACACATTAAAATTGACTATTTCATGGAAAATTTTACATATAAAATGGTAGCAAGAAAGTAATCTTCTTCCAACAAAACCAAAGGAGATACCCACACAAATATAAAAATAACATCAGCCAGGCAGCAGTGGCACATGCCTGTAATCCTAGCACTCTGGGAGGCAGAGGCAGGTGGATTTCTGAGTTCAAGGCCAGCCTGGTCTACAGAGTGAGTTCCAGGACAGCCAGGGTTACACAGAGAAACCCTGTCTTGAAAAAAAACAAAATCCAACCCCCCCCCCCAAAAAAAACAAAAAAAACAAAAAACAAACAAACAAACAAAAAAACCATCAAAAATAACAGGAAGCAACAATCACTATTCCCTAATATCTCTTAACAACAATGGACTCAACTCCCCAATAAAAAGGCATAGACTAATGAAATATTTCTCATGTAAATCTTCAATTTTATCAGAAAATGTTTATAATTCCCCTTTTAATTAATTTAGTAATTTTTTATTTCTAGAACCATTATATCTGCATTATTTTTCATGATAATCTTCAATTTTAATATGTCTTTCCATATACTTCCTCTATTTTATCAGAAATGTTTTCAATGTAAATCTTTGATTTTATCACAAATGTTTCTAATTCTACCTTCAATTAATTTAGAAAGAGTTTTTATATCTACCATTTTATATGTAAAATTTTCCAGGAAGTATGCTCTTGATAGAGATTCTCTGAGACTGCTACTATCCACATCTCTCTGTTCAGTTTTTGTTTGTTTGCTTGTTTGATTGATTCCAGGACACAAGAACCTGAAAACCCCAGCAGGTGCTGACCAGACTCTGGTATCTACTGCTAACAACACCCTGAGCAGTGGGGAGAGTGGAAGGCAGAAAGAATGGGGAAGCAGGCTGGGGACAGAAGATCCTCAAGCACAGCCATGACTGTGGGAGAACTTCAGTCTAGACAAAGCTTGCTTTGGTCAAATGGAGAGCAGCCCTGTCATAAATAGAGATATTTACATTATGATTCATAACAGTAGCAAAATTATAGTAATGAAGTAGCAATGAAAATACTGTTGTGGTTGGGGATCACCACATGAGGAACTATATTAAAGGCTCACAGCATTAGGAAGGTGAGGAACCACTGATCTAGACAAAAGATGGCAGTAAACTTGGACCGGAGTCTTATTTTAAAACTGTTGCATATATTTTGACTTATTAGCATATATCAACTATAATGTACTTGGGTGATAATCACTGTCCCACCACTCTTTCCCCTCAACTCTTGCTGGTCCCTTCTTCTTTCAAAGAGTCTCCTCTGTTTCATGTCTTTAAAAATTACTTGTCACCAGGCAGTGGTGGCACACCTTTAGTCCCAGCACTTGGGAGGTAGAGGCAGGCGGATTTCTGAGTTCCAGGCCAGCCTGATCTACAGAGTGAGTTCCAGGACAACCAGGGCTATACAGAGAAACTCTGTCTGGAAAAACCAAAAAATAATAATAAAACTAAAATACTTGTCTAGATTCTGCTTATAAGAAAAATCATGTCCTATTTGTTGTGCAGAACCTGGCTTATTTTGCTTAACACAATCTTCACCTCCATCCATATTTTTTGCAAATGACATATTTCATTTTCCTTTATGGCTGAACTATATAGCTGACTGTATGTATATGCCATGTCTTTTTTTATACATTCTTCTATTGCTGGGCATCTATGCTGGTTCCACAGGATCACCATAAACAGAGGTGCACAGAGATGTCTGGTGCCACTTGACTTGGATTTCATTGGGTATGTAACAAGGAATGGTATGACTGAATCACATGATGTTTCTACTTTTAGTTTTTTGAGGAGACTCTATATGGATTTCCAGGGTAGCCACATTAATTTACATTTCCCCCCAGCAGTGTGAGAGTGCTCCCCTTTTGTACATACTCAATGCCATTTATTGTTTTCTTCGTGCTAGCCATTCACACTGGTTGAAAGGAAACTCTACATTAACTTTCATTCCCCTGATGGCTAAGGATACCTAACACCTCTTTCTGTGTTATCTGCCATTCATGCTTCTTTTGAAAACTGTCCAATTAGTTCATTTTCCTCTTTGTCCTTTGGATGTTTTTTTCCCTTGAAATTTTTATGTATTTTGATTATTAATCTCCTACTGGATAAGTATCTGGCAACAATTTTCTCCCATTCTCAAGACCAGTGGTTCTCAACCTTTCTAACACAGTGAGACTTTAACACAGTTCTTCATGTCGTGGTGACATCCCACCACCACCACTACCACAATAAAATTATTTTTTGTTGTTACTTCATATCTGTAAATTTGCTACCATTATGAACTGTAAATACTTTTGGAGACAGAGGTTTGCCAAAGGGGTCACAACCCTCAGGTTGAGAATGACTGCTCCAAACTGTTTCTTCACTCTGTGGATTGTTTGCCTTGCGATGTGGAAGATTTTTAATTTGATGCCATCCCATTTTTCAATTCTTGCTTTTATTCTCTAAAATAATTGCTTCTGCCTATGTCTTGAAACTCTATTCTATCTCCATGTCTTTGTTTCTTACATTTGTAATCAAAGGCCTGGATTTCTTTATTCCATGTATACTTAAAAACACTTAAACAATTACTATTATACTACCTTCTATCCTTAAAAACAATTAAATCAAGTTTCATTCGTCTCTATCCTTTGATTAACCGCTTGTTGAAGGCCAGTAGCCTCTAGTTTCTGCCTATGCCTTCCTAGCAGCTAGTCTCTTTGCACAGCAGGGGCTCCCAGCACCTCAGAGTTCAAACTCTCAGAGGCAGCTAGAAGCCTTTGAGAAGGTCCCTGGGGTAAAGCCCCGCCACTCAGCTTTGTCCAGATCAGCTCAGAGGACTTTGCTATGTCCTAGTTCATGCCATGACACCCAAGAATTATGTGCACCAATTTAGCAAGCCTTCGTTCTAGTTCCAAACCTGTGTGGCTTGGGGAGGAACCATGTGGCTCAGGCAAAACTCGCTGGTCTGCTAAGAAACCAATTCTCCCCACCTCCTAATCTTACAGGGAAGGCATGCATATTCCATTCGGGGAATCTCCAACTCATTTTTAAGAGTGAGTACAAGTCCCATGTTGGGTGCCATCTGTTGCAGTAGTTGTTAATCCACTCTATACTTCCTGGCTGGAGCAACCTGCCTCCTTTACACCCACCCAAATGTTTTGAATTCTGGAAAGTAAGACACACACAAGCAGCCTTATTTTTAATATGCTTTAAACAGCTCAAATATACTTTAACAGCTCCCTAACTCCATGTAGTTAACACACACAACCTCCTGATGTATCTGAGTTAATACTTACTAAATCTATATTTCATCTTTGCTGCCCTGGACCCTGCTGGGCAGCCCTCATGGGGTTTCTTTCCCCCTGCACCTACACATCAGCTATCTCACCCTCTTTCGCCTACCCTGCATGATCCATCTTCTACGCCTTCATCATGGCCGAATGCCCTCTTCCTCCTTCCTCAGTCCCTTTCTGAGAATCCTGAAAGTCCCACCTCTGTCTCTCTGCCCAGCCATTGGTTGCTAGTCACTGGTAACTTTATTGACCAGCTGGGGACTGGCTTCCTTGGGCTTTGGGGTAACATAATTCGCACGAGAACACAAGCTGATACAGATAAGCAATTGTTAGGTCTCTGAGAGGAGCCTAGTGGAGCTGCCTGTGAGCCAGCAGTATGTGTCTATTCTTTGTACCCACACCACACTGGTTTGTATACATTGGTTTGTGCACCATTGCCTTAGGTATTCAAGGTCTTTGCAGTTTCAAGATCACTAAAAGACTAATTTTGCTATTTCTAGGGAGGGCGTCACTGGCATTTTGATAATGTTGACTATACTGAATCTGTGCGTGGCTTTTGGCAACACGGCCATTTTTACAATACTGATTTTTCTAATCTACAGACGTGGGCAGTTGTTCTGTCTTAGTGTTGAATTTGTAGTTTAAAAGTAGACATGGACACCAGAAGATAGATTAAAATAAAAATGGGTGAAAATGTAAGATGAGGAGAATTTAGAAAGATTAAGAGACAAAAATAGCTAAAGAAAATGAAACTAGTTTGTTTTAATCCAAAATAAAGATAAATATTCATGAGCATTCCCAGGTTGAATCATAGCTTTAAAATAATCAAGGCAGTAATAAAAAGAAGATTGCAAAATTAAGAAATCTGTAATCATAACATGCATTTTAAGCTTAATTCTAACTTTAATACAACAGAGAGCTATCTAGAAATTTGACTATTATAAATATACTGAGCTTAAACTATAATATTGACTATTATAAATATACTATAATAAACTAAGCTTACAAGAAATAGTAAACACTGTATTTTATAAACATTATACATTTTGCTAAAAGACTCATAAGAACAACCTCAATATATTTCCCAAAGCAAAATATTGTTGTCCAGAATTTTTACCATATTATAACAAAAATAAGGAAGAGAAGATTAAAAAAAACTTCCTTAAGTTAAAAAAAAAATCATCATCTAAGGAACTTTGAGCCAAATAAACCCCAAACTGAGTACTGAGGAGACTGCTCGGTTGGTCCAGTGCCTGTCCTGAAAGCATGAGGACCTGAGTTAGGTCTACTAATTACCACGTGAAGCTAGATATAGCCACGCACATCTGTAACCTCTGTGCTGGGGGCTCGTTTGCCAGCGCAGCCGGTGAGCTCCAGGTTTATTGAGAGACCATGTCTCACAAAATAAGATAGAGATCATTGTGGAAGACATGATGTTGAACTTGGGCTTCTTCAAGCATACACATACGTATGCATGTATACCAACCCTACACCTGCCCATATGCACATAAACACATACATATAACATACACATACACACAAACAATATAAAAGTTTCAAATAAATAAAAGCAAACTGTGTTTATGTATTAGAAACATATGGGATGGATTATAGAAAAATATTAATTCTCAGAAAAGTTGCTGGATGTAGAAAGTTATAAAGTATCTCCTACACCTTCAACAATGGCAATAACAATATATGGATATGTTATAAATTCATAACCTTTCCTGAGCCAGTCAGAATACCCAGATCCCTCCATAATCAAAATGGTTAAAAATCTAAGAGATGGCTGGGTGTGGTTGTGTACACCTTTAATCCCAGGACTCAGGAGGCAGAGGCAGGAGGATCTCTGTAAGTTCAAGGTCTTTAGACCTGGTCTTTAGAGCGAGTTCCAGGACAACCAGGGCTACACAGAGAAACCCTGTCTGAAGAAAAAACAAAACAAAACCCTAAAAGACAAAATTACAGTCCCCAGAATGGTAAGACACACAAGCATTGGATCACTCATGACACCCACATGGAAGAAATGTTGGGACCCACAGACACAGGTAAGAAGACTGTACCTAGCCCACCTAAGCCCGTGCCAGAGGCACAGAGGAGCTGGTGTGAGAGCAGGCAGCTCCTTGGTGTCACACAGTGTGGGAAGAGTCTCACATCTCTCATGCTGCTTTAGATGCTCATAAGACAGACTGGCCTGAATCACTGCGGACATCTCAGTGATGCCTTCCCTCCGTGGCAGACTTAAGCTGCCTACAGGTGGGGAAGGTACAGGGAAGGTGATCTCCTCCCAAAGAGATAAAAAAAGCTCCAGGGACTTGGAGCCAGGTGATTTACCGCTCTTCTCATTGTTTGGCACTGTTCCCAATACAGAATTTGGAAAAGGACAGCAGAGCACTCTCACTGGTCCCCACCCCTGGGCAAGCAATGGCAAGTAGGAAACAACAGAAGGTTCCTGGAGAAGGGGGAGGAGGTGTCAGGGAATCAACCTCTGACATTCATTCATGAAGGGTGAAAGCTGTAGAGCAGAGCCTGGAACACACACACAGCAAGTGCTCCCAGACCAGAGCACGAAACACAGCAAGTGCTCCAGGAGGCAGCACCTTCCCTAAACACAGTGCATCAAAGCTGCAGGGCCACAGAAGGCAGCCAGAAAGATAAAAAAAATTCCAATGCCAGCAATAATAATAAAAGAATAAGAGACCATGGGATAGAGAGGGGAGGGGTTTGGGGACAAAGAGGGAGGAGGAAGTAATTTAATTATTTTAACTAAATTTAAAAAACCAATACAACACCAAGGCCATGTATTAACTGTAGTGACCAAACTGCCCACACCAATAACTTAGATGGAGAACTAGACACATTGTCAGAAAACAACAAAGACAGTTACATAATTTTACATATAATGTTGGTGTGTAATCAAAATTAAACAGATATTAATAGAACAATTGATGCAGGAATGACTATGATATTTAAAATATAAACTAGGAATTTACTATGTGATTTATAAGGTTAATTCTTGATTTTTTTTTTAAAGAATGGATGACAGGCATAAACACATGGAGAGTTTGAGGAGAATATCCAACGGAAGTGCAGAAGTGAGAAAATAAAATAGAGAGAACCAGACAGTACGTTTAATGGGCTCACTGCAGACCTGACAGCTGTATGGTCTGAGACCCATCGTGGTGGTGCTGAGGGGTGGTGGGGGCTTTAGGAGCTTAGTCACAGGGCTGGAGACCTTGTGAATGGGCTGAGGGATCTCTGAACAGCTGAGGGACTAGCTAGGCCTTTTGCCCTCTCATTCCTTCTGCATGGGCAGGCAGTACATTCAAGGTATCTGGGAATCGGAGACCAACCCTCGGTGCCTTGATCTGGGCTTCCGGCTGCTAGAACTGTTAAAAAAAATCATTACTGAAAATATTAAAAAGTCAAAACTTGAATTTGCATATGGCCAGCCCTGTGCCGGGTCCATGCAAATGAAGGGGTGTGTGGGCATACCTGCAGCCTCACAGGTCCCCCATCTTGCTTCCAAACTCTGCTCAGCATGTTGGACTCAGGCTCATCCATTTGTGTACTTAGATTTCAACCAGTGACAAAAGTGTCTGTATTGAAGCCCCACAGGCTTTTTTCACTAAGCGACAGAGTGCATCTATTTATACAGCATTTGCATGAAGTCTAGAGATGATTTAAAGCACAAGAGAAAAGCTGGAGAGATGGTTCTGTCATTGAGAGCATTGTTGCTCTTGCAGAGAGGCCAGGTTTGCTTCCCAGAGCTCATATGGTGACCATAATGAATTATAGGGGATCCAACACCGCTCCTGCTCTCTGCAAGCACCAAGCATGCATGTGGTATATACATACATATATGCAGGGAAAACACATGCAATAAAATAAACCGATCTTAAAGTATATGGAAGAATATACACACCCCGTGGCTAATACTGGTTAATACTGACTAATACTGGCTGTCAACCTGACAGATCTAAAATCACCCTGGAAACACATCTTTGGGCACATCTCTGCAGAGCTTTCTACACTAGGCTAAGTCTGGGTGGCAGCATTTCCGAGTGCACAAAATGCAGACAGTGAGCTAGGCACCAGTATTCATCTCTCTGCTTCCTGGCTATAGGCACGGTGTGATTGGCTGCTCCACACTCCTGCCGTCATGCCTTTCCCACCTCAAACGATGAGCCAAAATAAACCTCAACTTTGTCAGGTATCTTCTCCCAGGTAACAAATAAACCACAGAGGTGCTAATCCCCAGGTTTTGAGAAGAAAGGGGCTTGAGTCTCCTCAGATGTTGGGTTCCTGCAATAAATGTTTCAAGACTGCAGAGAGACTTTTAAACAAACAAAAACAATTAATCCAGAATTCCACACCTAGATAAATAATCCTTAAAATTAGTTTAAAATATGCTTGATGATCTAGAGAAATTTGCACAAAAAAAACTAAACAAACAAAAAACAGAGCAGAAGGACAGAGTTCCCATGTCATCCCCACCCCTGCCCGTACACAACCTCCCTGTTAGACTCCTACTAACTATGGTATATGTGTTTTGTCAATGACATGTGGTATACTGACATGTGGTTAACACAGTAACTTCACAGTTCACTTCACACTTCTTGCTTGGCATGGATATTCTGGGGGCATTGACACATTCTCTAGTATCAACAAGAATGTCTCCATTTGTCTAAAACACACCTGTGTGGAGCCCACCAATCTCTAGTCACCATTGACTTCACTGTCACAAGAATCTAACCTTTGCTGAAATGTCTTATGTGAATTAGAGACACTGTGTAGCCTCTCAGTGAGAGCCCTTACTCAACATGCACTTAATCTGCCTCTGTATCATTTTGTGCTTGAAATCTGAACAGTCTCAGTTCAGGATGCTCTACACCCTTGTCTATTCACACACTGAAGGACACCTTGGATGCACACAGAGTTTGGAAACTTTGAAAAAAGCACATAGGATCAGAAGTCAGGAAGATACAACATCTGTCCCAACCCTGGGAGTAACTGGGGCTAGCAGGAACTCTGCTCGTCCAGTGGCACAGGCTCCTTCTGGTCTTGGCTGGTGCTCTGAGCAGACCTTGGGCACAAACTATGCAGTCAGTCCCATATCACCCAGAGAAAGCTCCACTTCCAGGCACTTTAACATGCCCAGAATCATAGGATCACAGATATAGCTTGACTCTGAAGGGTTCTGACACAACCAGGATCAAAGGAAAGACAGGCTCCAGTCAGATATGGTGAGGGCAGGTATCACTAGAGATAACCAGATGGTGGGAGGCAAGCATAAGAACATAAGCAGCAGAAAACAAGGTTACCTGGCATCATCAGAACCCAATTCTCCCACCATAGCAAGTCCTGGATACGCCAGCACACTGGAAAAATAAGATTTGAATCTAAAATCTCTTCTTATGATGATAATAGAGGACCTTAAGAAGGTCATAAATAGCTCCTTTAAAGAAATACAGGAGAATACAGGTAAACATGTAGACGCCCTTAAAAAAGAAACACAAAAATCCCTTAAAGAATTACAGAAAAACACAAACAGGCAAAGGAAACAAAACCATCCAGCATCTAAAAATGGAGCTAGAAACAATAAAGAAATTACAAAAGGTGACAACCCTGAGTTAGAAAACCTAGGAAAGAGATCGGGAGCCATAGATGTAACCATCACCAACAGAATACAAGAGACAGAAGAGAGAATCTCAGGTGCAGAAGATACCATAGAAAACACTGACACAATAGTCAAAGAAAATGCAAAAAGCATTTTCCTAACTCAAACCATCCAGGAAATGAGAAGATCGAACCTAAAGATAATAGATAGAAGAGAGTGAAGATTCCCATCTTAAAGGGCTAGTAAATATATTCAAGAAAATTACAGAAGAAAACTTCTTTAACCTAAAGAGATGCCCATGAACATACAAAAGCCTATAGAAATCCAAATACACTGGACCAAAAAAGAAATTTCTCCCATCACATAATAATCAAAACACCAAATGCACTAAACAAAGAAAGAATATTAAAAGCAGTAAGGAGAAAAGGTCAAGTAATTTATAAAGACAGATCTATCAGAATTACACCAGACTTCTCACCAGAAACTATGAAAGCTAGAAGATTCTGGGCAGATGTCATACAGACCCTAAGAGAACACAAATGCCAACCCAGGTTACATTTAACCCTGCAAAACTCTCAATTACCATAGACAGAGAAAACAAAATATTCCGTAACAAAACCAAATTTACACAGTATCTTTCCACAAATCCAGCCCTACAAAGAATATTAGATGGAAAACACCAACACAAGGAGGGAAACTACACCCTAGAAAAGCAAGAAAGTAATCTTTCAACAAACCTACACAAACATAATTCTACCTCTAACAACAAAAATAACAGGAAGTAACAATCACTTTTCCTTAATATCTCTTAATATGAAAATTAATATTACCAACATATCCTAATCAATTGAAATTCATAAATATGAGGAATTAGAAACTTGTTGTCTGTCACCCAGTAGTCTCTAATTTGGTAACTGGAGAAATATGTCCAATATTGTACAGTCCATGTACACTTTCTGCTTGTTTGTACATGACAGTGTCTTGCTGTGTACCACAAAATGGTCTTGACATCATGCTTCTCCTATCTCAGCCTCTCTATTAGTAGGATTGTTTATTTGATGTTTTTACACTGTACTATGGTTTTCAGAACAGCTTACATATTTCAAAATTATTTATACAGCCAAAAGAAACGTAGACAATTAATTTGGGAGGTGGCTTATAAGACAACAACAAAGAGTAAAACTGAATGTTTTGCTTGATATTTATAATTATTGTATCAACTTTGAAGAAGATCACCTTATAGGTTACTCTTTTTTTCTGAAATGAATACGTTTCAATATCATCACAGCCGATGAATCAGAATCTTACCCTCACCTAATGACTGTGCCACCCTCCAAGTAGAACCATTGTTCATTGAAACAGTTGGTGAATGACTTCGTGGATAGACCATCTTAATACACACACCATTTTTTAAGTGAATGTAACCTGTTCCCTGTGGGCTGAGAATGATGACAATTACTCAAGTCAAATAGCTTTGATCATAGCAGGAAATCTGTATCCAAATAATTTTGTCTACAATTCACTCCTTGATACAGCAGAACTGTCAACTCTTAGCTTAGCTACTATGGAGGTAAAATCCTTTAGTGATATGAGGGACATTGAAGTGTAGCTTTATTATAATGAACCCCAGTGTGTAAAAATTGTTCTTATTTTGGGTTTGCACCACAGTAAGCACCAAGATTTCAAGCTTTACTAAAATCAAAACAAACAAAAAGACTTTATCTTTTATGTCTATTTAGTAACATGTCCATCATTTTTATGATTGGTAGAAAAATATGTATTGGGTTGAATATAATAATAATAAATTAAATAAAAAGTAAAGCTAAAAAATCTTTATCAGCCAGGTCATGGTGGCACATCCCTTTAATACCAGTACTTGGGAGGCAGAGGCAGGTAGATTTCTGAGTTCGAGGCCAGCCTGGTCTACAGAGTGAGTTCTAGGATAACCAGATAACCAGAACTACACAGAAAAACCCTGTCTCAAAAAAAAACAAAAAACAAAACAAAAACAAAAGAAAGAAAGAGAAAGGAAGGAAGGAAGGAAGGAAGGAAGGAAGGAAGGAAGGAAGGAAGGAAGGAAGAAAGAAAGAAAGAAAGAAAGAAAGAAAGAAAGAAAGAAAGAAAGAAAGAAAGAAAGAAAGAAAGAAAGAAAAAGGGAAAAGCATCCATAAGGCAAGTTTTTCTGTGAGCATACATTTTCTTTCTTTTAAAATTTTGATGTCTTACTTTATTAATCAAATTTGTTCTTTGACTATTTTTATTCTATATAGTTAGAGTTCTTTAGAGAAACAAAACTGATAGAATGAATATGTATCAAAGAGGGATTTATTAGAGGCTGTGTTCTAGCTAATCCAGCAATGGCTGTCTCGCAACAGAAAGGTAAAGAATCTTGGTAGTTGTTCATTTCGTGAGGTTGAATGTCTTGGCTTGTCCTTTGTCTGTTAAGAGTTCAGAAGAAATAGCATTTTCAGTCTGTCTTCATATCTTTCAGCTCTCACATTCTTTCCAAACTCTCTTCTATGATGTGCTCTGACTTTAAAGGGCGTGGTATAAATGTCCTGTTTAAGGCTGAGCATTCTGTGGTTCCTTAGTCTCGGTACTTGAGCAGCTGTGAGTTTCCATTGATTGATGTTCACTGCAATGAGAAGCTTCTCTGATTAAGGCTGAGAGTAGTGTTGTTTATCTATAGTTTCTACCATGTCGATTTATCTAAACAACAGTATCAAGTTCTCTGATATGACCCATGACCTCCCAGCCAAGGATTTTTGACTGAGCATAAAATACTGGGCATGAATCTCTTGTGGAGAGACTTCCAGAGCTGTTGTTTACTCTCACAAAGTTGTGCCATATTGCATCCGTGAACACACCTTGTCTGGAAAATTAGTATTCTTGTCTGGCAGGTTAGTATTGTAGTTTTTAGGGTTAAAGCAGAGTAAGACCATTGATGCCTTTTCTCTCTTTGCAGCCTCCATAGCTATTATACTATACTGCCAGCTGTGTGCAGTAAGAAATGCATCTGAGGCTGAGATGGAGGCCCAGCAGGAACTGGAAAGTCTGTTAGTTCCCTGGGTCTATGCCTCCCTAGGAAGACTTTCCTACAAGAACCCATTAGATCCTTTAACATGTTAATCAATGTTTTAGATTCATGTCCAATCTTACCAAAACCTTTAGCACAGTTGGATCTCATTCTGATGCTGGATCTTTGTGCTTTGGGGGACTGAAGAAAGTTCAGCAGTTTACAGGCTTCCTACATAGAAATGAGGGCCAGAGAATTAGGGTCACCAAAACCCGAGTGAAAAACTGAGTAGGCAGATAGGCCTCATTGTAATTCCAGTGGCAATATGGAAGGCAAGATGGGGGAATCCACAGAACAATCCTCAGCTGGCTTGCTGGACCAGTCAGTCATATCAGCAAGCTCTGGACTTGATTAAGAGGCCTTGCCTTGGTGTATAAAGCAGAAGTATGCCTGGGGGGGGGAGGGGGTGTTTCTAGACATCTATATCAGACCAGCATGTGCATTCCCTGGGGATGCCTGTGCCCTGGAATGTGAACTGCTCTGGTGTGTCCTAGTCTTTCCCCTTAGGAGGAGCAGGACAGCAAAAGTACCCTGAAGAAGATATTTCTCTTTTCCTCATGTTCCTTAGGATCTGAATTTTAAAAAAAAACAAAAAACAAAAACAAAATCAAAATCAAAACAAAGCAAAAAGCAAACAAACCAGCAGGCTACCCTCTGATAAGCAATTTCTCCCAAAGGAGGACTTTGTTAAGAAAACAGAATTTTATAACTTTTCAAAATGAGTCTTCTTGTTCCCCTGCTGGGATTGGGGGCAGACTTTCCTCTAGTCTTCCCTGTGAGAATAGAAAGCGCTCCTGGAGGTACAATAGTGAGCTTGGTGGTTGCCTGGACACCTGGCAGCTCACTGAAGTGTCTTCATCTCTTAAGTTTGCCCACCCAGCGCTCCCAGCAACCTGTCAGTCACCAGTCAGGTTTTGCTGTGTCCGTTCTGAGGAGTCGAGCCTTCTGCTCCAGGAGATTGTGGGTGGTTTTCCGTCCTGTTTTGTTTTGTTTGTTTTGGCTTTTTCCAGTTTGGGAGACAGAGTAGCTTATGATCTCACTTTCAGACTCTTCTAAAGCTATTCGTTTGTTTGTTTTTTCTCCCAGTTTAATCATCTTTTCATTTATTTTTAGAAATTCAGTAGCAACTTTTGCTCACTTATATGCTAGTTTAGAAACCAAAAGCCCTAAATCTTTTCACATAAAAGCTGAGAAAATCCATTGTCCAAAGACCTGTCCCACAAAAGAATAAAGGTGACTAGAAGTAAATAAATGAAGATAACGATTTTCAACATAGGGGGCAGACAGAAGGATGAACAGTTAACCACCCTGTGTGCTCTTACAGAGGTCCAGAGATTGGCTCCCAGCACCCACATCACCTGGAAGCTCATGACCATCCAAAACTCCAGTTCCAGGGGGTATGATATCCTTTCCTGATCTCCACAGGTACTAAGTACACAACACACATGATGTGTATGCATGTATGCATGTGTTCTTGTATGTGCAAATATGTGAAAGAGAGCACACATGTATGTGTATATATATATGTGTGTGTATGTATGTAAACATATATATCCATACATATCTACATATCTACACACACACACATACACATGCGTGTGTGTATGTAGATAGATATAGATATAGATATAGATATAGATATAGATATAGATATAGATATAGATAGTAAATATCATGCTGTGGATCATGCTGTTGCAAATTAAGACAATGAGACTCTTACACCCTGTTATTCACCTGCTTCTGCAGAGCAGTGAGAAACAGAAAGGTGTCCAATGTCAAACACTGGTGAGAACATGAAGTTACAAAAACTTCATTTATTATGAGTAGGAGTGAAGAAATAGTACAGTCATTTTGGAAGATAGCTTGGCAAGTTCCACATAAACCCAAATGCTTTTAGCCTGTGATCTAGTAACCACACACTTGGTGGTAGTTAGCCAAGTGAGTTGAAAATGGACGCCCCCACAAAAGATTTGCATATAAAGTTATAGCAACTTTATTCACAGTTTCCAAAACATGCTTTCAGCCAATTAACAAAAAGACTGACAAACTCTGACATAGCTGTACAATGAAAGAGTATTTGGCGATAAAAAAAAAAAGAGCCAACAGGAAAAAGACATGGACCTATGGAGGACCTATAGATGCATATAAGTGAAAGCCGCTCATGTGAAGGGCTATATGCTGTAAGGCTCTACAAGACACTTTGGGAAAAACAAAACCATAGAGTTAGTAAAGAGTAGTAGTTGTGAGGGATGGTGTGAATAAATGGAATGCAGAACATTTGGAGTTTATAGAGTGTAATATTCTATGTGATGATCTAAGGGCTGATATACATTGCTATACATTTGTCAAGGTCTATAGGACTGTGTATCACATACAGAGTGAAGCCCGGTAACCTTTGATTATTACTGGTTGTAATGAGGCATCGACATTTGCGCATTGATTATAACAAAGACACCACACGGATGCAAGGTGTTAGAGAGGGGGAATTATGGAGAGAGGAAGGCAGAGTCAGTGAGAACACCTCCTCCCACTTTCTCTGTAAACCTAAAACCTATCTAAAACTAATGTCTAAAGGCTAAAGTCAGGACTAAGGAGATGGTTCATCTGGCACAGGTGCTTGCCACCAAGCCTGATGATCTGAGTTAGAACCATAGGACCCCCATGGTGGCAAAGAAGATGGGAGGACAGCATGCTGGAATTGGTTGTATTTCTGCACTCTGTGGATCCCAGTGACCACTCGGTGGTCAGGCTTGGCGCTAGGCACCGTTCTTTACCCCACAAGCCTCCTCACTGCCTCTGAACTGCTTATTTTTTTAATGATATAATACAGCCATCTTGCTCTTTTAAAATTAATAGACTGACTTCTGTGGCTGGAAATTAAATTCAATATCTATTTGACCGCTGATCTAACTATACCTCCAACTTTAAATATCCAATTTTACACACCACAGCACTCAAGCATGCACACACACAAGTATAATTTAAAAAATTATAAACACAAATCAGAGCAAAGCTGTAGTGGCTATATTAATATCAGGCAAATTAGACATCAGAACAAGAAACCTATGTTAAAATTAAATATCTAAGTTGATAAAGTGGTAAGTAAATTAGCCCAGAAGATATAAAGATTGTAGTTTTCTAAATGCACGATAAAGACTTTCCAAACATTAACAGCAGCAACAAGACCAATAAGCAAGGATTGCAGCACACGCACTCCTGCAATCCCATAACTTGAAAAGCTAAGGGAGAAGGCAAGTTTGAAGCCACTTTAGTCTACACAGTGAAACCCTGTCTCATAAAAACAAGGACCTCCCACAAAAACAAAGAAGCTAAGAGAACTGAGTAGAAATCTGTAATTATAACGAAATATCAGTTCTCTGTTGCCCCAGGAACAGAGAGAATTGATCAGAACATCGAAGACCTAAAATGTACCAATAACCCATTGACCTTGCTGGCACTTGAGTCATACTCAGCCCAACAACAGGATACATATTTGAATACACACAGACCATATACTGAGGTGCAACTACATTCTTGACAGGAAAACAAATCCCAACAAGCTCAGGTGCATTTGGATCATACGAAGAATGTTCCCTGACCACAACAGAATAGAATTACAAGTAAATAACAAAGGCTGTCTGGAAAACCCCCCAATATTTGATAATTAGGCAACACACTATGAAACAACTCATGAGTCAAAGTGGAAGTCATAAGGGAAATTAGATAATATTCCCAATCGAGTTGAAACATAAAGCAGATAAATATCTGTATGGTGCTCTTGACTAAATAACCAAGGTTTACTTCATCAGTCCTACTGTGTGCCTCTAAAAGCTATAATAAGGCCACATACCCCATCCAGATCTTCAGCTAAGTCGTAAAAAAGCAGCAGATAAATCTAAGGTGAAGGTCACAGTTTAAGCCGAATGGTGGTGGCGCACGCCTTTAATCCTAGCATTTGGGAGGCAGAGGCAGGTGGGTTTCTGAGTTTAAGGCCAGCCTGGTCTACAGAGTGAGTTTCAGGACAACCAGGGCTATACAGAGAAACCCTGCCTCAAAAAAGAAAAAAGTCACAGTTTAAAATGTCTGAACAGAATTTTTTGTCTTGTCAAGACCATTGACAATAAGGACAGAGTAACTATAGGAGACATGATAAATGCATGTACTGAGGTGTCTTAGAACAAAGAAGGGGCATCCGCGAGAAAGTAACAGCAGATGACAAGGCTCAGTGGTTAGGAGAATGTACTGCTCTTGCAGAGGAGCCAAATCCAGTTCCAAGTCTCCATCCTGAGTGGCCACCACTGTTACGCCAGTTCCAGAGAAGACAGCGCCCTCTTCTTGCTCTCCAAGCAACTGTACCTGTGTGTGTGTGCGCGCGCGCGCGCAATAGCTTATATCTCACAGTTCTGAAGGCACGGAAGCTTTGGATGATGGAGCCTGCTGACTCAGTGTCTGATAAGCGTTGATTCTCTGCTCCGCAGATGGCCATCTTGCTACAAGGCACTCGTGTGGTGGGAAGGTGGGAAAGGCCAACCTTACTTACTCCCCCAAGCCCTTTTATAAAGCAGTAAATCTATCTATCCAGGAGCATGGAGCCACCATTAAAGACACTTGATACCATTGCCCAGAGGTAATAAGTTCCAATACAGATATTTCAGAGAGAGGGCAACATGCAGACCCAAGCAGAGCCACCGGCAGTGAACATTAGACATTTGAGGTTAGAAAGCAATTCCATTTTAAGCAGTATACCCAAAAGGCAGACCAGATGATTGAGCAGGGAAGGGTACCTGCTGCCAAGCCTGAGCAGTTGGTCTCAGACCCACATGGAAGAAAGGGGGGACTGACTCCAGCAAGTTCTTCTTCTGACCCCCACATGGTCTCTATAGCACAATCATGCCCATTGTCCTGCCCCACTGCCCTACTGCCCCATGTATACAAAAATAATAAAATGAGAAAAATAGTATCAAAAAGAACAACATACGATACACACACTCTGAAAGGAAGCAATGCCAGCTGCCAGAGCTGTGGTATGATCCGGCAACATGTTGTACCTGCACATGGAGTCCTGGGTAAAAGAGCCAGAGGCAGAACCCCATTACACTAGAACTTGAAGCTACAAGGACCATCAGGCTGAGCCTCACACAAAGTCAAACTGGAGATGTGCCTAAAGAAACAATGAGAGTTCCTTGGAAGAGTTTAAAAAAATAAAAGTACCTAAAAATCATCGTATGCCTGAGGGCTTGTCAGACCCTCAAAATAGAAGCACAAAATAGAGGTGTGGCTGAAAAGAAAGTGGAAAATACAAACATGAAAAAAAATCCCCAGAAATCTATGACACTGTGACATGAAGCAATGGGGAACTAGTTATACTGCATCCTAGTTCAGAACCAGGGGAGGAAGAGGAGGGAGGGGGAGGGAAGGGAAGGGGGGAAAGGAGGAAGAGGAAAAGGAAAGAGGAGGAGGGGAAGAGAAGAGGATGATAGAGGAGAGTTGGGAGAAGGAGATGAGGAGGGCAAATGAAGAACAGGGAGGAAAGGAGGAGTAAAAAGAGAAAGAGGAGGAGAAGCAGGTGCTGGGGGGGGGGGGGCATGGTGAGCACTGCTGGGCCTGACGCTGGCACGCAGAAGTTGAAGAATGCATTGAGCTTCCTAAAGAAACAAGACTGTGGAGATGCCAGGCAACCAGGGAGACACTGACAAGTAAACTAAAAAACCTGAAGACTTAGCAAGGATTTCTCTGCAAAGGGAGCCAGTGTGTGTGAGCATTGACGAAGAGGCGCTGCCCGCCACAGTGGATGGTGAGAACCAGCGATGTGTTATTCTGCTGCCTTTTAGACTAAGATTCGCTATTCCCAGGGCCTGGGAGATGACTCGGTTCATAAAGTTCTCGCAGTAGAAACATGAAGAGTTTCAATCCCTGGCATCGTATCAGAACCAGGTGTGGTGGCACGCTCCTGTCACCCCAGCACTGCAGGCAGAGACAGGCAGATCCACAGAGCTCTGAGCCAGCCAATCTAGCCTGACGGGCAACTCAAGGTTCAGCAAAAGACCCTGGTTTAGAAAAATCAGTGATTGAAGAACACACTTGATGCTGACCTCGGCCTCTGAGTACACATACAACTTAATGTTTTTTAATTTAAAATGAAAAAAAAAATGTCAGAAGGCAGGCAGGCAGGCAGTTTAGCTGTTTCTAAACCAAAATTCTTGCTAGGTTGACCATTATACTCTGCTAGGCTTTTCTGCTTTCAGAGCTGGAATGTAGGACTTTTCCAGATCACACCACACAAAGCCCCCAGCTATGGAAGGCCACTTAGGAGACAATTCAGACAAGACTAAAGCCCTGAATGCACTCAGTTGGAAAGTACACAAACAACAATATCAAAATCTGGTTACTAGAGAAACACAGAGTTGAATATTCTGCCACTGGCGGAGTGGAAGTGAGGTAGAATTCAGCTCAGTCACGAACAGTGTTCTTTGAGGTTTGTGGCAATGAAGTGTCAATTGTCGCGATGATTCAAAGGACGTTTCTAACCATTTGTAAGTGGGAGGGTGAGCCAGCATGGGCCCCTGAACTGATGTACAATAGGAAATACGGAGAGGAGAGGTTGGTTGGTGAGAGCCTACAGCATAGCCATGCCATGTTTTAATAGGTTTGGAAACTGTGGGGCTGGAGAGATGACACAGTGCTTGCGAACACTGGATGCTCTGTCAGACCACCAGAGCCTAGTCCCCAGTACCCACATTGACCCACTTACAGCCAGCCTATGTGACTCCAGCACATCTGATACTCTCTTCTGGCCTCACATAAATGAAAAATAATAATAATAAATCACTGAACAATGTGATATAATGTTTCATAACAATTATAAAACATAAGTGAAAAAAAGCAACCTTTTGTGTGTTGGAACAAATCTTCCAGAAAGGGTTTTCAGCACGTAGAAGAGCATTGCACTAACAACCCACATAGCAAGGGATCTGAGCAGTTATTTTTCAAAGATATAAAAGTGCCCAATAAGTACATGAAAAGATACCCAGCCCTGTATACCATCAGGGAAATAAAAGTCTAAAAAGAAGGATACAGCATGAAACAAGGGCTGGAGAGGTGGCTTAGCCTTAAAAGTGCTGCTGCTGCTGTTGCTGCTGCTGCTACTGCTGCTGCTGCTGCTGCTGCTGCTGCTGCTGCTGCTGCTGCTGCCGCCACCACCGCCACTGCTGCTGCTGCTGCCACTACCGCCACTGCTGCTGCTGCTCTTGCGGAGGACCCAAATTCAGTTTCCAGCACCCACCTATGTAAGGCTATTTACAAATGCCTACAACACCTGCCCCAGGTGATCTGATGCCCTCTTCTGGCGTCTGTGAACTCCACACTCACGTGAGCATCCTTACACAGACATACGCGTACACATCGTTTTTTAAGAAATAATAGTATTACATAGCAGGAGAGTGTTGAGAAGAGCAGGAAGAAGTAGGAACATTTAAACATTAAGATGAAACTTCTAGTCAGATGAAAGAGATCCTTGAACAGATACTTGATAATCAGAGAAAGCCAACAGCCACCTAGCAAGTTAAGCAGGACCTCTTCCACACAGAAATAGAACTTTATGTTGATGAAGATCAGCTGCCCCAGACCCTTGGCCAACACTAATACCCAAAAGAAGACTCAAACTAAGACCTTCCCCAAGCCAAACGCACATGGAAATGGGTAATGGGAAACTGACCAAAGCAACTGCTGGTCTCGTTCTATCATCCATTGCCAATGACTTGGTCACTTGATGGGATAAAGGAATAGTCTCTTAAAGTTTTGGGTAAGATATCAGCTTGAAGATTGTGTTCTGCAAAGTCAGGTTCCTTTTCTAGGCTGCACTGTACATCCCAAAACAACAAGCATAGCATGCAGAATGCATGGGTTTGGAAACTGACAGGTGGAAACAGAAATGACCCCTCTGTGTGCTGGAGTGACTCATCGGAAGAGTCTGTTTCCTCTCCCTCCATTGCTAGACAAATGCACTAGCTAAAGGTAGCTAGCCATCTAACCATACATGGGTGTTTACCCTTCAATGTAATTAAAGATCCAGTTCCTCATTCATACTTGGCACATTTCAAGTGTTCAATAGCCATATGAAAAAGTAGCAAGAATGTTGGACAGCGCAGAAGATTTCCATTATTGCAAAACATCCTACCAGTCTGCACTGCTCTACAGGCCTGAATCCCAGAGGGAGAGATGCTTGCATCAGAGGAGCCTGACTGGGACTTCTCGGTGGAATTTAAACTATGCCTGTTGCCCTGTCACATTGAGCTCCTCATGTTTGCAGACCAGCAGGAAATACAGAATCACTGTTGGCAAAAGTCCTTAGTTCTATCAAGAGGGGATCGTGATCCTGTAACATAGTCACAGGGTAGAGGGTGGCTCTAGGTGACTTATTGGGGACTTGTAGAACTCCCTGCAAAACTTTAGCAGCAAGTGAGCAAGTGTGTTGCACAGACTTTTTAATTATGTGGGGGAGGGGTGCACACAAGTGCAATGCTCACGGAGGCATCTGATCCCCTGAAGCTGGAGTTATAGGCAATTGTTATGTGTCTGGCATGGACACTGGGAACTAAACTCGGGTCCTTTACAAGAGCAGCCAGTACTGCTCTTAACTACTAAGCCATGTTAACACACACACACAGACAGACACACACAGAGACAGACAGACAGACAGACAGACAGACAGACAGACAGACAAATGAAGACAGGGTTTCTCACTGGGGCCTGGGAATCATGGATTCAGCTAGCCTGCCTGGCCAGAGCTCCAGGGATTCACTTGTCTCTGCCTCCCTGGAAACAAGATTATAGGTAGGTGCTGCCAACCAGGTTTTTACACAGGAACTAGGGCTAGAAGTAGGGTCTTCCTGCTTGTACTTTGATCTCTTAACTAAGTAATCTACGTCCCTCCAATTGGCATCTTTTAGAATGAGATTTGTCTCTAACAAACTTCTCCTCCATAGTTTCCTTCAAATCATTCTAATTACTGCCTTTACTAGGACTCTAAAGTAGGTAATATTTTATTAATTATTAATATTTACTACTAGAACTTAATCTCCAGACAGGCTGTCACTTTGGTGACTCTTCACCATAGCCTCTTCTGTCCCCACAACACTTTGCACATTGAAGGTACAACGAATGTACTAACTGTAGGAGAGACTGCTGACAGACAAGCACAAGCTGGAGATTGTCATCTCAATAGGTAAACAAGAGCTGAACAAGTGGGAGCATGTTTGTAGTCCCTGTTCTCAGGAGGTTGAAGCAGGAGGATTACCATGAGTTTGAGGACAGCCTTGACTACATAGTAAGACTCTACAAAGAAAAAGAAAGAGAAGAAAAAGAAAGAAGGAAGAAGGAGGGAAGGAAGGAAAGAAATAAAGGAGAAAAGTCAATAATGAATAAAAAACTTGAAAGGATTTGCCAAATATTTGCATCTGGCTTCTAGAAAGTTCAACCTCAGAATCGGTTTTGTGGTGGCAAATGCCCGGCTCTTTTCACTAAATCACTTATAAAGGAAATGACAGATGCTGTGATTGTTCTAAGAACATGGCAAGTGGCACAGAAGACAGACAAGAAATGAGTTGTAGTTAGTACCAGCTGCACCATACCCTCAGCCTCCTGCCTTCATCACTGAGTGCCACACTGCTATTCCCAAATGTCTACTATGGCAGCAGAGCCTGGGAGAGACTGGGTAGATTCAGTTCCCAGTAGGGCACACTCTGCCTCTCTGTACCACTCCTCTCCTCTACTTCTTCCCCATTGCTCCTCGAGGCCCCATGGGTGTGGCTCCAGGGCTCATGGTTAAGAGGAGCTGACATGAGGTTTTGCCCTGGATGATCAAGACCTCAAACAAGACATTCCGGAAGCAGAACAATTCAAGTGGTCCACAACATCCTATGCTTGATTTTGTTTTGTGACCTTATTTTCTACTTCACTTTGGAAAAACAAATTGTGACTACTGTTCATTCGACTAGTGTCCTGAGCGTGTGTTCTGAATCATATGTGCACCCGGCAACAAAGAAGAAGCACGTGTAAGAAACCTTTGGTCAAGGTGTTTTTGCCTCCCTAATCTGTGATGCTGTTCCGGAGACCTCTAAAGAGGATCGTTGTAGGCAATAACCTCAAACCTGTCCGTCATTTCTTCTAAAACAGTGAGTCAGACACAGGACATTTCAGATACAGGGCAGGGAGAAGTCATGCTGAAGCAAGCCTGTAAACTTCTTCCATGCTGCCTAGCGTTCATAGTGCTGGAAGGCGCCATGCTTACTGTGGGAGAAAAGGCATCAGAAGTGTTCCTCATTGCTGAACTGTGAGTGCTACAATACTGACCTGTGCAGCAGGACATGCAGTAGTGGCATGACTGTTATAAGGGTAACCAGCTTCTTCCTGATTGGATCTAAGGCTAATGCCACAAGGATTTTGTGTTTGGATCCATGTCTTGCTAAACAACCATGTGGCAAAATAGCCATGTTCTGTGTGTTTATGCCCATAAATTGTTACTGCCTTTGACCCTAGCCAGAAAAGGTGCTTCTGTGGTGATCAGGACTTGATGCAGAGACTCATAACTAGTCCAAGTACTGAGTTAAGTTGACTGTTGGTTGTTTAGTCCTAAATGGGACACATATATCAAGAACCCTCAAGGCTCAGGGTACATTTTTGAAAGGAAGGCAGGAAAAATGAAAGTAAGAGACAGAGAAAGGGAGAAGTTCTGTGATGTGCTTCATTCTGGATATGACATGGCTGTCACACTCATGAATTCCTAGCAACTACGAATACACACCCAAAGTCAAACCCACAATATTGAATATCGGTCAATATTCCAACACAATGGTTTAAAAAAAAAAGAGAGAGAAGACATGACCAAAAGGGACATGTTGGTACTGAGGAGGAATGATATATAATTAATATCTATCTGTATGAAATTGTCAATAAGTAAAAGATTTTTTTGGAAAAAACAAACAAACAAACAGTGAAACAAATCTTTAAAGCAGCCACCAGCTAAGAACAAAGTTATCTAGGGTTGTCACCCATGAGAGCAGAGGCCTGAGCCTGCCAGGCCTTCAGAAACGAGAACGCTGAAAAGCAGAGTGCCCACATCTGAATGCTATTTGATGCGAATTGGAGCAGAGAGAGGAAAATGTCTTGCGTAGATCTCTAGAACTCCAGATTCATTTTTAAAAATCTCCCATTGTCCTTTTATAAACATTAGCTAAGTCAGGGGGCTCAAGAGCTAGCTCAGCAGGTATAGGCAATAGCCATGGATGACTGGGGGCCTTAGCTGGAATCCCCAGGCCTCAGGTAGAAAGAGAGAATAGACTCCATGAAGTTGTCTCTGACTCTCACATGTGTGCCCGCTCACACTAATAAAATAATAATAATAAATTTTAATTTAAAAATTACCTAAATAAGGTATGGGGAAGGAAAGAAAGTAGATAATGGGGTAATGGATATAAAAGTAGGACATATGGGGGTAAGCTATCACAATGAGACCCAGTATTTTATACAATTAATATATGCTAATAAAACCAGCTATGATTAAATAATTATTTTGAGAATTTAAAAAAAAAATCTCTAATCTAGAGGAGGAACTAACACATGATCTACAAGCCAGCAGTCATAGGTCTTGGCCCCTTAGCAGACAGATGACAGAAGGAGTCACAGAGGAAGGAGGTGTTGGTAACCTGGGCAAGTCCTCTGAGTAGCCTCAGCCCCTCCTTTTTCTTCTACCTTCTTTTTCCACTTCTAACCAGTATGGGACAGAGGCCACTATGCCAGGATAATCATAATTAAGTTAGATGAAATAAACTAATATATGGAAGCTTTAAAAAAAATGTTGAGTGATAGTGTTAAAAACTGCATGGTAAGCCAGGCGGTGGTGGCACACGCCTGTGATCCCAGCACTTGGGAGGCAGAGGCAGGCAGATTTCTGAATTCGAAGCCAGCCTGGTCTACAGAGTGAGTTCCAGGATAGCCAGGATTACACAGAGAAACCCCGTCTTGAAAAACAAAACAAAACAAAACACAAAACTGCATGGTATTAGTACAGTGACAGGCAGGTGGATCAATGGAATCGAATTGAAGACCCAGAAATGAACCCACACACCTATGGTCACTTGATCTTCAACAAAGGAGCTAATGGTTACCCAGTGGAAAAAAGATAGCCTTTTCAACAAATGGTGCTGGTTCAACTGGAGGTCAGCATGCAGAAGTATGCAAATCGATTCATTCTTATCTCCTTGTACTAAGCTCAACTCCAAGTGGATCAAGGACCTCCACATAAAACCTGACACACTGAAACTAATAGAAAAGAAACTGGGGAAGACCCTTGAGGACATGGGCACAGGGGAAAAGTTCCTGAACAGAACACTAATAGCTTATGCTCTAAGATCAAGAATTGACAAATGGGACCTCATAAAATTACAAAGTTTCTGTAAGGCAAAAGGACACTGTCAATCGGACAAAACAGCAACCAACAAATTGGGAAAAGATCTTCCCCAACCCTACATCCGACAGAGGGCTAATATCCAATATGTACAAAGAACTCAAGAAGTTAGACTCCAGAAAGCCAAATAACCCTATTTAAAAATGGGGTATAGAGCTAAACAAAGAATTTTCACCTGAAGAATTTCGAATTCTCAGAAGCACCTTAAGAAATATTCAACATCATTAGTCATTAGGGAAATGCAAATCAAAACAACCCTGAGATTTCACCTCACACCAGTCAGCTAAGATCAAAAACTCAGGAGACTGCAGGTGTTGGCGAAGATGTGGAGAAAGGAACATTCCTCTACTGCTGGTGGGATTGCAAGCTGTTACAACCACTCTGGAAATCAGTCTGGTGGTTCCTCAGAAAACTGAGCATGACACTTCTAGAGGACCCTGTTATACCACTCCTGGGCATATACCCAGAGGATTCCCTGGCATGCAATAAGGACACATGCTCTACTATGTTCATAGCAGCCTTATTTATAATAGCCAGAAGCTGGAAAGAACCCAGATGTCCCTCAATGGAGGAATGGATACAAAAAATGTGGTATATTTACACAATGGAATACTACTCAGCAATTAAAAACAATGAATTCATGAAATTCTTAGGCAAATAGTTGGAACTGGAAAGTATCAATCATCCTAAGTGAGGTAACCCAATCACAAAAGAATACACATGGAATGCAGTCACTGATAAGTGGATATTAGCCCAGAAGCTCAGAATACCCAAGACACAATTAACATATCAAATGATTCCCAAGAAGAAGGAAGAGGGCCCTGGTCCTGGAAAGGCTTGATGCAGCAATGTAGGGGAATACCAGGACAGAGAAGTGGGAGGGGGTTGACTGGGGAACAGGCAGAGGGAAGAGGGCTTATGGGACTTATAGGGAGGGGGGAACCGGGAAAGGGGAAATCATTTGGAATGTAAACAAAGAATGTAGAAAAAATAAATTAATTAAATTAAATTAAAAATATATTTAAAAAAATGTTGAGTAAATTATGGAATGATGGTCAACAGAGACTGGGGGACCCAGGGAGAGGTTAGATGATTGGCACAAGATACAGGTAGATCAATGGGACAGGTTCTATGCTTGCCAGCACAGTGGGCTGACTGTAGTCTGGTGTATATTTTGTGAGCATCTGGAAGAAAGGAGTTCAAAGGTTCCAGACAAAGAAATCACGCAGCAAGGAAAGTAAAACCTGCCAGTGCATGCTCTGTGCCTCTGCTGTTGCATACTTAATGCATCTTAACAAGGAGAATGTAGGAGCTGAGGCTGCAGCTCTACTGCAGTGTGCATAGAGAACATGCCCAAAGCCCTGAGCTCCAAACCAGTCCTGCATCAACTGTACATGGTAACACATACCTGTCACCCCAAGAGGTGGAAGAGAAGTTCAAGGCTGTTCTTCAGAAAAAATAATAAAAATTTAAAATATATTTAAAATGAATTAAGATATCTAGAAAGTTTTGTGTCTTTGTCTTTGCTTTTGTTTTTTAAGATAGAAGTTATTGGATCCTAATCCTCAAGAATTGGAATCCTGTGAATCTTTCAGCCCATGAGGTAGGGGAATTCTACACACTCTGTGCTTAACACATTCAACAAATGTCACCATCAATGTCCCATCTTATCAGGTTCCAAAGTCTCAAATGGTCATGTCTAAATAAAAAAGATATTTAGGCATATCTTTTTTAAATTATAGAAGACAGCTACTGCCCTACCATTGTAAATAAGGATGTGAGTGGTATGGAAAAACCCATCTCAGGCAAGCGATGACCACACCTCCAGGATAAAGGCTGGGGGCAGGCCAGCAGGTGAGACCAGAACCAAGCAGAAGGACATCCGCTAAACAAACAGTCCATGCATTTATTCCTGGTAGGAAAGAAGACTCACAGGAAGGGAATTAGAAAAGATAGCTAGAAGGATGCCACAGTCGAATATGTTCAGTCCTAAGACTAGCCACATGAGGGACAGCTCACAGACTACTCAGGGTGGAGAGACTAGTTTTTGCTTTAAAAGTACACATGACTTTCTTGGGAAAATCATTTTGACAGCACCGACCCTGAAAAGGCTGTGATGGGCCAGGCATAGAAATGGAGCTTGAAGATTAGGAACCTTCAGAATAAGCAGGCAACCAGGGCACATGGCTCCAGAAAGGCCCAGAGGGAGACCGAGACAGCCTCACCTCAGGCTTACTGCCACTTCCCACCAATAGGCTCATCTCTTTGGTGCCACACCAACCCCAGTAGAATCTGTGTGACAAGTTCCACAGACTGAGACAAAAACTTCAAAAGAAGGAGGCCTCCTGGAACCAGCTATGGAACTCTTTCCCAGAACAACATAGTGAGCTGTAGTTCTCATGACAATTTGTTTTGTTTTCTTTCATTCCTTTTCTTATTTACGACATGTTCCTGATAGCCTAGGCCAAGATCTTAAGCAAGAATAATAGGTAAGAAACCATCCCTTGAGATGGAGTCACTAACATGACCTATCACTGGGGAAACCAATGTTTTACACTATAAATCATTTACAAAATTATATAATAGTATTATGATAGATAAAATTTTTCCCCAAGTCAGTTAGTGGTGGCACATGCCTTTAATCCCAGCACTTGGGAGGCAGAGGCAAGTGGATTTCTGAGTTCGAGGCCAGCCTAGTCTACAGAGTGAGTTCCAGGACAGCCAGGGCTACACAGAGAAACCCTGTCTTATCAAAAAACAAAACAAAACAAAACAAAAACAAAATACAAAAATCAAAAGAAATAAAAAAATTCCCAACAATAAAATTTCATATGGCTGCATGTGTGTCATCGGATGTGGGCTTTGGTATATGGTAAAGAAAGTCTCAAATAAAAAGAATTAAAATAGTTTAGGGGCTGGAGAGATGGCTCAGCAGTTAAGAGCACTGACTACTCTCCCGAAGGTCCTGAGTTCAAATCCCCGCAACCACATAGTGGCTCACAACCATCGGTACAGCTATAGTGTACTCATATACATTAAATAAATAAATAAATAAATAAATAAATAAATAAATAAATAAAATTGTTTAAATTTATGCACTGAACATTTATAAAATATCAGGCATTAGATGCTAAATAATAATTGACCATAAAGACTTATTAACCCTGCTCTTGAAAATATGTCACTAGCTTTGGTTGACTGACCCATTGAATATATCCTTTCAGAGTTGTAACACTTGGATGATTTCTATTGTGCCAAATAACAATGATGTTACTTGTTCTGTTTGTGACTCGCTGAATACATCTTTTCAGAGTTAATGCTTGGATGATCTTTGTGCTTTACTGTGCCAAATGATGATGGTATTCGTGATTGCTTCACTGAACACACACCTTCTAAGAGTTGTAATATTTTTTGTTTTTTAAAAAAATGTATAAAACCCCTTGCTTGAGAGCTACAAAATACACTCAGATTCAAACTGCCTCTGTGTTTGTTTCTGTTCATCACCACCAATTCCTTACCCACCTAGCCTTCAAGGACCCTCATCCCAGGAACCCCCATACCTGACTGGGGTGGTCCATGGCATGTTGGCCTTCAATAAGATGAATTCTTTTGCCATCCACACAGACTTCCTCCACTGTCAGAAGTAGACTAGGTTGAGAAAAATCAGATTGGGGATGTTCAGAGGTTACGTGTCTTATCTATGGGTACATTCATAACAGTTGCTTCTGGTTCAGATATGCTCCCGTGAGGAGGTCACAGATCGTCACAGTCGGTATGCATGGAATTTATCTCTCCTATCTCTTCTCATCTGACAGTGGGAATCCTAGGCCACACAGAGGAGTGAATCACCCAGTTTATAAAGGAGCACAGCTGAGATTGAAGTCTTCATGATTCTGGTGTGTGTGTGTGTGTGTGTGTGTGTGTGTGTGTGTGTGTGTGTGAGACAGACAGACAGACAGACAGACACAGAGAGACATGGAGAGACAAAGACAAAGAGACAGACAGACAGACTCTAGGGCCTCCCAAATTTTTAAGCAAAACACAGTGGATCAAAGAATAACATGAAGGATAGGAAACCGTCAAACATCACTTCCAGAACCCACAAATCCCACATACAAAGCTAGAGAGAGAACTCAGAGGGTAAGAGTATTTGCTTTGCAATCAAGAAGGCCAGATTTTGGATCTCAGCACCAATGTAAAAGGCTATACACACGCCTATAACACCAATGTTGGGGGCTAGGGAGGGAGAATTAAGAGGATTACTGGGACTTACTGGCTGGCCAGCCAGTCTAGTGGGAATTGGGGCGGGGATTAGAGGAAATGGGTTAGAGAAATCAGGTTCTGTGAAAGATCCTGTCTCAAGGGAGGAAGGTAGAGTGACAGAGAAGGACATATGCGTACACACACACACACACACACCATACACACACACAATCCCACATATGCACAGGTGCCCCATCGTGCACACATCCAGGCATGGAAAGTGCACATAAGGGTAGTGTGAGAGAGACCAGCAGTAAACAAAGGAGAAACATCAGGTGGGCATCTGGTTCAGAGAAAAATAATGGGAAAAGCTGCCAAACCAGGCTACCCCCAAGTTACCTTTGGCTGGTCCTCACTTCTGATGTGATGAGCTGGAGTGGCAGAAGAGGTTCTGGGACCCTTGCCCTCAATGATACAGCTTGCAACAGTCTACCGCACTCCTGCTTACAGGCTCGGGTCCAGGGGTCTTAGACAGAGCCACCGTTTGTTCTTTTGAGACGTTATTCTGGAAATATTACAGCATATGGTTAAGTGTGAGAACAGCACAGACTCACAGGCACTTCACGCAGGCCAGTCAATCTTGACATCAGTCAGAACAGGCAGAAGAAACTAGCTACTCACAGGCCTGGAGAGATGGCTCAGTGGTTAGGACCACTTCCTGATCTTGCAGAGGACCTGAGTTCAGTTCCCAGCACCCATGTTGGACAATACACAACTGCCTCTAATCCAGCTCCAGGAGACCCGACATCCTCTTCTGTACTTGTAGGTACACATGTGCCACAATGCTCTTGTGACAGAAAACAACTGAGGAAGTTAGGTTTTTCTTTCTTCTACATGGGTTCCAGGCTTTGAGCTCAATCTATCAACCTTGGGAGGAAGAACTCTCTCCCGGGTGAGTTAGCCAGCCCCTGTACTATAATTTTAATTTTTTCAAACCTTATTTTTTTTTATTTTTCATTTTTTTTTTTGTTTTTTTGAGACAAGGTTTCTCTATATAGCCCTGACTGTCCTGGAACTCACTCTGTAGACCAGGCTGGCCTCCAACTCAGAAATCCGCCCGCTTCCGCCTCCCAGAGTGCTGGGATTACAGGCGTGTGCCACCACCACCCAGCTCAAACCTTATTTTTAATGATGGTTTTTAAATGCTTTAACCTCCCTTGTAGCCCTCCACCCACCAGAGGTAGTGGGAAAGAAAGGATATGGGGCTGGGGGAGGGGAAATGTACCTATTTAGAAAGGTTGTTTGGAGCAACTCCCATCTGTGCTGTTTGAAAACCAGCAGTTCAGTTCACAGGTGCAGGGACAGCTCAATCCACTCGCAAACACCTCACAGATACACCGACAGTCCAGCTTGGTAGAGTTTGGTTAGCAGCGGTGACACAACCTAGCAGAGATAGCCAGGCCTCAGCCTCCACTCCAGTCAGCAGGAGGGACCAACTGGAACACCAAGGAGAAGTTCTCCACAGTGCCTCTCTCAGGGAAGGGAAGATTAGTGAAGACCAGCGAAGACCAGCAAAGACGTGAGACCCACAAACTTTGCACAGCTAGCTGTCCAGCAAGCCAAGTTCTGTCTCCATCACTCCGTGGAGTCCTATTTATACCCTCCAACCATCATGTGTCCTCCACGTGCCTTGCCTCAGCGCGGGTCTTGCCTCAGCATGTGTATCCAATCAGCCCGAGTCCTTGGAGTCCCGACAAATGCAGCTCAACTACGCAATGTAAGGCAGGCCAATAGATGCGTGATGTTAGCAAAGAATCCTTCATCATTTGTCCTTTCACATGCTTGCTTTAGCAGAACATCCTCTCCTCTGTGTCTGCTTCAGTGAAACATTCTGCTTTACTCTTTCACCTTGTCCATTTCAAGACAACACTCCTTCATGTGTTTGCCCCGGCAAACCACCATCATCACAACTGACTCTCCTAAGAACCCTGAAGTGTCCACTTCACTGTACCTCGATTTCTGACTCATACCATATCAGAGCAGCGTGAAGCTCTGCTTCCCTTGGTACCATTACAGCTGAGATCAGATTTGTGCATAGCCCCTACTGCTCACCCATTCTCTTTGATGACTGCTCAGCTTTCCACAGCTTTTGACTGTTAAACAGCCTTCTGATTTCAACTCTGTTCATGCGCTCGGGTGTGAATGGTACTGGTCTTCAGATAAGGGCACAGATACTGTGAAGCTTACATAGTTTAGTAAGAAATACACAAGACTTCATGACCAGATTTTCAATTTCTTTCATACCTTTGTTCAACCTCTTTTAGAAGAGCATTTCTGCCCACTTTCAAAAGAAAAGCTTATTCGTTCCATCCTACACTCTTATCATGATGTCTTGTTCCTAAGTATATACTTTTCCAGGGTTGTCAACCACAGTAAGCAATATGACATAATGTTTTGGTAAACTCTGTCTAATGATTAATCAAGGACCTATATGCTGGCTAGTTTTATATCAACTGGACACAGGCTAGAATCATTAGAGGAAAGAACCTCAATGAAGAAATTACCTCCAAAAGATTGGGCTATGGGGCTGGAGAGATGGCTTAGCAGTTAAAAGCTCTTCCAGAGGTCCTGAATTCAATTCCCAGCAAGCACATGGTGGCTCACGACCATCTGTAATGGGATCCAATGCCCTCTTTCTGGTGTGTCTGAAGACAGTGACGGTGTACTCATAAACATTAAATAGCAAATTAAACAAACAAAGATTGAGCTGTGACTGAGACTGTAGGACATTTTCTTAATTAGTGATTGATGTGAAGCAGTGATCCTGTGGGCCGGAATCCCATTGGCAAACCTCTATCTCCAAAAATACTTACATTTTCACTCATAACAGTAGCAAATAATAGTCATGAAGTAGCAATGAAAATAACTCATAGTTGGTAGTTACTATAACATGAAGAACGGAATTAAAGGATCACAACATTAGGAAAGTTGAGAACCACTGAGTAGGGAGACCCAGCCCATTGTGGGTGGGGCCATCCCCTGGGCTGGTGGTTGTAGATGCTGTAAGAAAGCAGGCTGAGCAAAACATGAGGAGCAAGGCAGTAAGCAGCATTCCTCCATGGCCTCTGACTCAGCTCCGCTCTGACCACCTTTGATGATGAACTGCGGTGTGGAAGAGTAAGAGAAATAAACCTAACTCTTCCATAGGGGTCTCTACGAGAGGGAGCACCCTCTCAGAGTCGAAGGGGAGGAGGATGAGGTCAAGAACTCTTGAGAGGAGGGGACCAGGAGGGGGACAACATTTGGGATGTAAATAAATAAAACCCTTCCTTTCCCAAGTTGCTTTTGCTCATGGTGGCTCATCACAGCAAAAGCAACCCTGACTACCGCAGGGCTGTTTAGGATAAAACTCTTATAAAGTGGGACAGTGAAAATGAAAGCTATTGTTAGTTGACAACTTTGTTTCTTCTGCCTCTTGACTATTTCTAACAAACATCGGGTATTAGTAGAGTGCTCCAGACATGCTGGATGAAGAATTGACCTGGAGCTATAGAGATGATGGCGGTGAGTGCAGCTTTCTGATTGTTTATGACCCAGGGTCTCCCAGTGTAGCCCTTGCTGACCTGGCTTGGAACATGCTGTGTAAACCAAGCTGACCTTGAACTCACAGAGATCTGCCTGCCTCTACCTCTCCAGTGCTAGGATTGAAGGTGTGTGCCACCACACCTGGCTGACATGTAGTTTAAATGGTGAGGATGAGGGGGCTGGTGAGATGGCTCAGCAGTTAAGAGCACTGATTGCTCTTCCAGAGATCCTGAGTTCAAATCCCAGCAACCACATGGTGGCTCACAACCATTCGTAAGATGAGATCTGTAAGAGATCTGACGCCCTCTTCTGGTGTCTGAAGACAGCTATAGTGCACTTACATATAATAATAAATAAGTCTTTAAAAAATGGTGAGGATGAATGTATAGTATCATCTTGCTTTTAAAAGGAAAGGTCTCCTCTCTGCTGGAAAATCCCTGGGAGAGACCTCAGACCATAGCACTGGCTTCTGGATATTTTTGGCAAAGGCGCTTAGAAAGTGTGCTAGACCACAGGTCACAATGCAGAGAAGGTGCTATCTGGGGATGAAAAGGGAACCTCGAAAAGTGAAATGTCCTTTAGAGGTTTGGTGGTGAAGAAAAGGAGGAAGTGGCTGAAAGCAAAGGTCTTTTACAATCATACAAGAAACAATTCAAAGAAGACGGAACAAGAAGCATCCTTAAAAGGACCACAGTTCACCAAACAGAAGAGAAACAATTGCCCTAAGACCAATGATACAGGAAAGCCAACACAATAGTCATGGAAACAGCAGAGATGTCACTAATCATGCTCCTATAAATAGCAAAATAGAAAACAAAAATCATCTTTTCAGAAGTCGAAAACCCAGCAACACAGTTAAGCCCCTCCAAGACGCAGAAGAGGCTGTAGAGATCATAATAAAATAGTGAGCAGTGTGTTACAGGTGAGCAGCTGTCAGTGATACCACAGATCACAAACAGTCACACTCAGGAAGGATACTGACAAGAAAAGTTATGGAACCAATAAAGCACGGGAAAGACTGCAAGAAACTCAACCTAGAAGTGAAGATTAAATCATAAGGTGTCCAAGAAAGAAGGAGGCATGTCCAAACCTGCTTAGAAACACAAAGGTCAAAAAAAGAAAAACAGAAATCAGGCTGAGATGAACGTAAAAGAAACGGGATCAGTAAGAGTGACAGATGAATAAAGGGAGAGAAAGAGAAACGGGTGGGTATGAACAGAGTCCTAAAAATAGATAGATAGATAGATAGATAGATAGATAGATAGATAGATAGATAGATAGATAGATGGATGGATGGATGGATGGATGGATGGATGGATGGATGGATGGATGGATGGATGGATAGATAGATAGATAGATAGATAGATAGATAGATAGATAGATAGATAGATAGATAGATAGGTAGATAGGTAGATAGATCAGAAAAGGAAAGGAAAAGCCAGGCTGGGCTGACAGCAGTTAAAATGTTGGTCATGCACACAACCCTGAGGGTCTGAGCCTGCACAGAAGCTGAGCGACGTGGCTCCTGCGCCGTGATCCGGTTCAGAGGCCGAGACTCCCGTGCATTTGATCTGAGCACTCAGGAGACTGAAACAGTCAAATTTCCTATAAATTAATTGTTTTTATTTGATGTCCAAATTGTCTATTGCTGTTGTTTAAAACCTTGCTAAATTAACTCTTTTAAAGAGTAGTACATGTGTTGTCTTAGGCTTTCTATGGAAAATCATAGCTATACATTTCCTTTCAAAGACATATTGACTTTACTTGCCATAAGCGCCAATTCTTCTAGTGTGCATTTAAAAAATATGAATACTGAGAAGAAATATTTAGATCTGTTCCTAAATCCATAGGAAAACACTAAGCATCTCATCATTAAGTCCAATATAAACTAGAGAGTTCTGGTTCTATTTTTGACAAACCCTTCATCAGATAAAGAACCTTTCCTTCTGTTCTTTAGCAGATGTTGGGTGTTATTAAATTCTTTTTTTTTTTACTATGTATAAAGAGGATCTTAGGATCTTATAGCCTTTTTCCTTAATTCTTTTATTGTGGTAAATTAGGTTAATTTACTTTTAACAGGAAACCAACCTCCCACTAATGAAACAGATCTAATTTGATTAGAGGCTGTCCTACTTTCATTTTTGTTGCGATGACTAATAACCTAACCAAAAAGCAGCATTTGGAGGGAGGCGTTTACTAAACTCAAACTTCTAGGTTATAATCCCTCACAGCAGGGAATCCACAGTGGCAGGAGCTCAAAGCAGATCTTCACATCAGGTTCGTGGTCAAAAGCAAAGAGGATGAACACATCCTTGCTTCCTTGTCTCAGCTAGCTTTTTCCTCTCGTAATGCTGTCCAGAACCTCCTATGTAGGGAATGGTATTACCCACAGTGGGCTGGTCTTCCCACATCAATTAAGAATCGGTTCAAATCTTAGCAATGACATGGTGGCTCACAACCTTCTGTAATGAGATCTGACACCCTCTTCTGGTGCATCTGAAGACATACACAAAATGCTACAGTGTACTTACATAAAACAATAAATAAATCTTAAAAAAAAAAATCAAGATACTCCCTTATAGACATGCCCACCCAAGCTTTTCTTGACAATTCCTTAGTAAAGACTGAGAGCAATACTGTTGCTCTGAAGCTGATGGGGAGAGGGGTGTGGGTGTGAAACAGAATCCCTGTCACCACTCACAAGTTTGATAGTCTGTTGAAGTAATTTTAGAATCTGTTCATAAACAGAATCAACCTTTAAAAAATTAGGGCTAAATTTTTTTTAAAGTTGTGTCACATAAACATAGAAAGACCTGAGCTTGATTTCCAGACCCTGAAAATGTTTGGGTTTTTCTTTCTTTATATGTATAGGTGTCTTGTGTGCAGGCAATTCTGTGCACCAAGTGCATGCTCAGTGCCCAAGAAGGCCCTAAGACTATATTAGATGCCCTGGGACTGAAGTTACAGATGGTTGTTAGCCACCATATGGGTGCTGGGAATCGAACCCAGGTCCTCTGAAAGAGCAGCCAGTGCTCTTTCCTGCTGAGCCATCTTCTCCAGGCCCCAGAACCCAGATTTTTAAAAAGTTAGTGAGCACTTGTAATCCTAATGTTGGGGAGCTGGAGACAGGCAGATAGATCCCCAGGGCTTGCTGGCCAACCACCCTAGCCCATGTGTAAGCTCCAGGCCACTAAGAAGCCCTACCTCAGAAAGCCAAGGTGGACAGAACTTAAAGAATGACACCCAAAGTTAAACTCAACATGTGCATGAACATACACACTTGCTCCACCATGCATACGTGCGCACAAAAACAAGTAAATAAATTATAAGTAAGCAAAAGCTCATGGTGTCAAAAATAACTCACAAGCTGCACACACATTATTCAGTGCCACCTCCTGCTATAGGAACATCCCTCCTCACATCTCAAGAGAAGTCACTCTCATACTAGACCTGAACAGCAGCAACAATTCAACCACACGGGCTTCCTCTCCAAATACATTCCCAGAATGTCCAGGGTTGACTGGCAGGATAAGCACTGTCTTGCAGTTGGGGCTGTTAGAAGAGAATCTCTTAGTCTCTCCATTGCTGAATACTGACCTGATTTTATAAGATCCTGAAGTGAGGAGTACCACCCACCAAAACCCAACTTCCACACCACAGGCTTCCCAGCCTTCCGCCTACTAGCCAGCTTATATTGGAATGCTGGGACAGTAGGGTCACGTGTTTGAGGCCAGCCTGTGCTACATAGCAAGACCACGTATCAAAAAAATCACTGAGCTATATGTTAAAATTTTACATAAATAAAACCTCAAACATTATCTTTTTTTCCCCAAATGTATGCTCTACTGACATAGCACAGTGTAACTGCTGCATTTTATAGTCTTTGATAGTACAGTGTGTGCCTTCTTACTGTAGGTTTGCAAATAGCTTGGCATCAGACTAAAACCTGCCCGAAATATGCAACTCTTCCCCTGAGAACCCTCTCTTCTTTTTTAATAGGGACTTTTCCTGTGTTGCCACCAAGCTTGGTATACACTGCTCTTACATTCAAAGTAACCGGTGTGCATTTTAAGTTTTCCTTTAACAGATGACATTCCTTCAGGGCAGAACCATATATTTCTCATTTTTCACCAGCCATCACTATGTTCAAGACAAGAATATATTGGGTACAAACTGTGGCTACTCATCCTACAAGTACAGAAGAAAAAAAAAAGGAACCTTCCGAAGACAGCATATAAACAAACTCTAAAGAACCTGAAAAATTCATCCAAGTAGGGGCTAGAGAAATGGCTCGGTGGGTAACATACTCCCTGCCCAAGCATGAGGGTCTGAGTTTGGATCCCAGGAATTCACTTAAAGCCCAATATGGTCGCAGGCATCTAGAATCCCACTGTTACCCTCCCAGAGATGGGAGGAGGGGACAGAAGCAAACTATAAGACACACTGTCTCAAGCAGAGTGGAAGATGAGGGCCAAATACCTGAGGTTGTCCTCTGACCTCTACACATCATGGGATGCACACACACACACACACACACACACAATCCAAATACAATACAGTAAATATAGGATGGTAACAGAGTATGGTGGACGCCCCCTGTGATGCCTGCTTCTCAGCTGGCTAAAGCAGGAGAATCACACATTCAAAGCCTGCCTGGGTTACAAAGCAGGTTACAGGACAGCCTCCGGGATCAATCAGACCCAGTCTCAACATACGAAAACAAATAAAAGGACAAGAGTAAACTTGGTGATGAGGCATTGGATTAGCACATGCAAAGTGCTATGCTGCATTCCCAGAACTGAAAAAAAAAATTAATGGGAAACCTGATCTTGCCTCCACAGGCTCACGATGAAAATGCTGAGCAGATAATGCCTACAGTGCCAGGCACCTCGACAGACAGCACAGGAACCCAGGCCAAAGGGGCTAGCGGATGGCTCAGAAGTGAGAGCATTTACTCCTCTTGTAGAAGACCTGGGTTTGGTTTCCAGCACCCACAGCAGACATCTGCACTTACACACACACACACACACACACACACACACAATTTTTAAAATATGAAATTACTCTTAAAACAACAGGCCTGGAATATAACTGTAATACTAAAGAAGACCCAGTTAGCATTCAAGGATAGCTCATTAATCGAATCTCACCTTTCCATGGCTGGATCGCTAAGCACTCATATTTCTAGGTGATCTTCAGCCTCGAGATGTTCAGCCTCATCAGGACCATCTCCAACATTACAAGTCTTTGTCAGTCCAGTCCAGAGTACTCTAACAGTGTTCTAGCTTGTTTTCTGTTGCTTTGGTAAAATACAGACCAAAAGCAACTCAGGGAAGCAAGGGCTCACAGGTTACAGTCCATCACTAAGGGAAGTCAAGAGCTCAAGGCTAGACCCTAGAAGCAGAAACTGAAGCAGAGTCCACTGTATAGCGCTGCTTGCTGACTTGTTCCCTGTGGCCAGCTCAGCTTGCTTTCTTGTACAACCCAGACACTCACAGCAGGCTGAACTCTCCCGTATCAATCATTAATCAAGAAAATGCCCCACAGACAAATCCCCAGGGCCATCTGATGGAGGTAACTCCTTAATTGAGATTCCCTGTTCCCTGGTGATTCTGGTTTATGCTAAGTTGACAAAAGCAAACCAGTACAAAGTATCATAGAATGCATAGCTTACAAACTACATCTCCAGGAGACTAGAAAGTCAAGGCCATGGTGTCAGCAGGCTCAGTGTCTGGTAAGGGCCTGTTCTCGGTTCATAGATGGCGCCTTTTCACTGTATGTTCGCAGGGAGGGAGAAGTGGGTTAGCTCCTTTACTCTCCGCTGCTACCATGGGCCTATCTTCTGAGGTTACAAATCCCATTCATGAGATCTCCATCCCCCAAAGAGCCCATCTCCTAATACCATCACTTTGGGGTTAAATTCCAGCATTAAATTTCAGCATATAAACATTGATTCAGACTACAGCAATGAGCCCGGTACCCTCTCTGCAGCAGACACCCTCACAGACTCCCCGTGGTTCAGACAGTCCAGTGAACTCTCAGGGACACTGATAAACGTCTACTTCTTGGTTTCCAGTTCCCTGCACCCAAAATTTCTTGCCTTATATGCCTCTATCAACCTCATGATGTACGGCAGATCCAACTGATGATGTTCATGATAGAGCCTGCTTGGGTGGAGGAAGGCTGAGAAGAGGGGGTGTGGTAACAGTTAGGAGAGGTCACTTAGAAAAGATATAAGAATCCTCTCTGTCAAGCCAGCCTGACACACCTGTATGGAATGTGAACTGCTGTGGTTTGAATGTGAAGTGTGTCCTTCAAACTCCTGCATTTGAACACTTCCATCTCAGTGGGTGGTGCTGCCTTGAAAGACATGGGAATCGTCCCTGGGGGAAGTGTTGTGGTGACAAGCAATGGGTCCTGACCTCTTATGGCCTGGCTCCTCTTCCTGTCCAATTTCTGCTGTAAGATTAGGAGTCCCAGATGCCAACTCCCATCACCATGAAGCTGTCGTGCCATGATGGACCACGTCCCCTTGGAGTGTGAGTCATGATAAAGCCTTCTTCTCTTAAGTTGCTTCTCCTCAAGTATTTGATCAAAGAAGCAAGAAAACCGATACAAGGACTGAGAGGCAAAGCCTCATCGCTCATCCAGTCTAAGGGCTGTAGACACGGCAGGAAGCCGAGGGTCCTGCCTTTCCTCACAGATCCTCACCACACACAAGGCAAGAGTGTGGTGGACCGCACTGTAATCAAAGAGCATAGGCCACGGTCATTCAAGGGGGTTAGAAATGAGCCAATCAGAGAGAGCTACCACCCAGACGTCTAACTCTTAGTCTGAGGGACTTACCAAAGTGTTCCCGGGAGTTTCCAAAGTCATGAAGGATATGGAGGATACTTTGCCAGCTAAGGTCAAAGAACAGGCTCTAGAAACAGTGTCAGCACACTGACACAGGGAAAGCTGTGACGTCAAATTGTTTGAAATCAAATTGTTTAGAACGTGTCTTTGTGATGGTTTAGTTGCTTTTAAAGAAAAGGCAGCAAAGGGTAGTCAAATGACTCATCCATCATCTATGAATCCAGTATCTGAATACCTTTCCCCGAGCATGGTACTCAGGACTTTCAACATATTATTTCCCATAATGCATTTCCCTATCTGCCATGCCCAGGTCCAAAGAGAACGTCTGACATTCTGAACACAAACTATAGAAGTCTCCCTTGTGTGCCTAGGGCAGCATCCAGCATGCAACAGACCCTGATAAGTTCCTCAAATTTATTAAAATTTGGGAAATTTTAATTAGGCTGCTCCATCATACTCCATCATACTCATGCTCGGTTGTCTGCTCTGTGGCTGAACATGTATTTGAAAGGGAAGGGAAGACACTGTCGGGGAGCGCCATCTGCTTTTTAGAAATTATGTTTGAAATGGGGGTGGTATTACACATATGAAATTCTCAAAGAAAAAATTAACGATAATGATAATAAATTATGTTTAACTTCACCCCAAACTCAAGCATATCTAATCTTCATGTCTCACCCACGTGTTTGTGGGCTGATCTTCAGGGCCACCAGCGGCAACAGAACAACCAGCTGTTCTCTCCTGTCATAGTTTGGTTTTCAATACGTGGAAGCAGAAACAAAGAACACTGGTGTTCCGACCGCACACAGGCAGGCCTTGGGAATCATTAGTTGTAGCCTGTTGCAGTTCTCAGGGGAGCTTAGGAAGGTAGGATTAACTTCCCAGCCCTTGGCAGCATCTAGCATCCCATCTGGGCAGGCCTAGGTGTGGGGATTCCACACCCTGTCTCAGCTGTCAAGTGGCCAAGTGGTTTGACAATTATTTTTGAATAATGTATTCACTATTTAAATTTATGTAAATATTCTTGGTAGTGAGGATTGAACCTAGCCCCAAGAGTGTGCTGAGAACAGGTTGCAACTGCTCCTCCTGCTGCCACCCCTGCTGCCACTTCTCCCAGTCCGGCTGCCTCTACTGCCTCTGTTGTCATCTTCCCAGCCTAGACTCTACTAAAATAAAGAGGAAAAGACAGCTGAGGAGGGCCGTTGTTGGGCCTCAAGGTGAGGCAGTGCAGGGAAGTCTCTGTAGTTTGCGCTCTACACAGCTTACTTATGTAACCCCAGAAGAGGTATGTGGACCAATCACAGCACACCTTCATGAAAGAGGAGGATTCAGCTTTAGGCAGCAATCAGCATCAGCGGGCCCTCAGGCTAGGTGCTCCCAGTCTGACCTAGGGGGGAAATAGTTGCTGGGTCATGTAGAGTTCACTGAGGCTTTTATGACAGCAAAACCCTGTTATAAATTGTTTCAAACAGCCCTGCCTGCAGCTGCACCTGCAAGAGCCAGAGGTGTCTTTTCTGAAGACTTCCAAGGTGTTGCAGACAGCTAGCAGCTGGCGGCTCAGTGGCAGCCATTCTGCACAAGTCCAGCCGGACAGGAAGGAAGAGCCTCATCCCTGCAGCTCCGGGGATCACATTGCTTCAGCCCCATCTTGAAAGCCAGAAGGAGCGCTTACAAGACGGACTTGCAGAAGCTGTCATTAATAGTGAGTTAAACAAAATTCTCAAGGCTTTAATTCTACTTTTAAAAGGCAGAGATTAAAAATGGAGCCAGGCAGGGATGGCAAACGCCCTTAATCCCAGCAACTGGGAGTCAGGAGCTGGTGGAGCTCTGAGTTGGAGGCCAGCCTGGTCTACAGAGTGAGTTCCATGACAAACAAGACTACAAAGAGAAGTTCAGTCTTGAAACAACAAAAAACAAACAGAAACACAAAGGAAAGAAAGAAACAAACACAAAGGGGGCTCTGGTCTCGGAAGCTGCACACCAAGGCCTTTACATGCTCGGCAGCGGCCTCGTGACTTTACTGACTTGCGCCTGATGCATGACGGGAAAACCATGACACCCTCCCCCCCCCCACCCCGTTAAAATGAATGTCCA